>NC_068295.1:3787322-4092322 GCF_025860055.1 Xyrauchen texanus
AAAAAGAGATCCAGACCCAAATATGTGCCATCACAAAGGAGTTTGAGCAGTGTTGTCAGGATGTCCAGGCTAAGTTAGATGGTTTCTCTGATGGGCTGTGTAAGAAAGTCGAGGGAAGGGTTGGAGAATTGCAACACAGGGTTATACATAATCAGAAGAAGTTCACATATCTAAGAAATATTATCTTGACAAAGGACAACCGAATCAACACTTTAGAGAAAGAACTTCAGCAGATGTTGGACGAGAACCAGAATCTAAAGAGCTCTCTGGATGAGATAACTCTTCAGTTTGATGCAAGTTCGAAGAACCTTAAAGCCTTACATGCTGAAAGGGAGTCTCTGCAAACCAATGCCGAGAATCACTCCCTGGTACTTGAGAAAGACCTTCACATCGAGCAGCTTCGTGAAGAAAACAAAAGCATATCAGAAGACCTCAAAGCAAATATTTTGCAAATTAACAATCAAGAATCTATCATAAATGACTTGAAGAACCAGTTAGCAAGTAGCATAATTGAGAAAGAGGAAGCCATATCTTTGCTGAATCAACAGAACAATGAGGAAAAAGAAAAGATAAAATGCAGAATGGCGGAGACGGTGGAAAAATTGGAAAAAGAGAAGACCTCGCTTCAACAGCAAGCAGACTCACTCAGGAACAAGTTCTCTGAGCTGAAGAAAAAGTTCAGTCAGAGTCACAGCACTGTTAAGTCTCTTCAGGAAACAATTGCGGAAATGGAAAGACAGATTGCGGAGAAGGATGAGCGCGTTCAAAGGCTTACTGCCAACGTTGACAATCAGTCCATTAGTAAGTCAGAAATGGACCAGGCTCTTAGTGAGAAAGAACAGAAGGTACAGGCTTTGACCTCTGATCTGGAAAGCTGCTCGAAGAAAGTAATCGAACTAGAGGATCAGCTAGAGCTGCGGATAAAAGAGCGGGAGCAACTTGCAGCAGATTTACAGCAACACCTTAGTATCAGGGAAAATGAAAAGACAGAGCTGATGAAACGGCTACAGGAAGCTCAAGACCAAAGCTCTCAAAACGGTGCCCTAATGCAGAAAACTGAGGAACGTCTGCAGTCTTTGAAGGGAGACATCCAAAGAGCCAAGCAGGAACTGGAATCCCAGCGGTCTGAATTTGAGAAGGAGAAGGTAGAGATTCTGAGGGCGAAAGAAGATGCCGTGAAGGCGGTGCAAGAAAAAGCATCCTCTGAGGCGGCTAGTAAAGTGGCTGAGTTGAAGAAGAAGGCCGAGCAGAAAATTGGTATGATTCGTAAACAGTTGACCTCACAAATTGAGGAAAAGGACCAGACCATCAAAGATATGCAGACACAGATTGAAGGAATCAAGGGAACCCAGACTGAAAAGGAAGAACTTATTAAGAATCTGCAGAAGAATGATAAGACAACAGAGGAAACCATAGCTAAAATAAAGGAAGAGCATGCAAAGCATCTAGTAGAGTTGCAACAGAAAGAGAGCGTGGAAAGACAGACCTCTCTGCAAAGCTTAAAAGATATTTATGAAGAGAAGCTTGCTGTTCTTCAAAAAGAAATGTCTGTAAAGGAGGAGCAATGCGCTATTGCTGCTAGAGAAAAAGACGAAACCGTTTTAAGACAAGAAGAGTATGAGAGCAAACTCTCAGAATCTAATGAGCAGATTGCAATTTACCAAACCGAGATTGGTCTCCTTAAAGAAGACCTGCTCAAGCAGACAGCACTGGTCCAAGAACTTCAGCAGACCTGCTTGGATCTTCATGGTCAGATTAAAGAGAAACGGGTCGAGGAAGCTGAGATTGAGAATGTTTCAGAAGCACAGACTACTTGCAGTAGTTTAGGAATGGAGCCTGCAACACTGCTGGTCAAGGAGGACAAGGACACTGTCAGGAACCACGATGATTGGGAAAGTCAAAAGGACTTATTGGTGAAGGAATACGAGGAGAAGCTCCAAGAATTGTACAGAAGGCTAGAAGAGAAAGAAAATCAGCTGATAGCACAACAGAATTCACCTCAAGGAAATGGGGAGACAAATAGTGAGTGCCTAAACAACGATACAAACACCTCAGAGCACGATCTTCAGAGAAAGCTGGTGGAAGCTGAGAACGAGAAGCAGAAGCTCCATAAAGATTACACCAGACTTCAGAAAGACCTTCGCTCTCTAAGAAAAGAGCATGAGAAGGAACTAGAATTCCTGAAGAAAGAGATGGTTGAGGAAAGCAAAAACAAACTGATGTAAGATTTATGTGATGTTCTTGTTTTATTTCAGAAACAGATTTTTTTGGTGTGAATTTGTTATTTTTGCCTTATGACATAAAGATGAGCATTTTTAGCCAAAAATGTCCCCCCTGGGTTCATACTGCTTTTTTTTTAACAGGCTTGAAATGGAGGATATGGAAATGAAACACAACTCCGCTCTTAAGCAGTTAATGAGGGAGTTTAACACTCAGATGGCCTTGAAGGAAAAGGAACTGGAAGGCTCAGTAAAGGAGACTATTGGTATGTTTTTAGAGAAACCCCTTTTCAGGTTTCCCAGAACCCTATTTTGGTTCTTACCATGGTAAGAATTGTGAATGTTCCATGGAATTACCTTGGTTATACTGGACACTACCATAATGGGTATTCTTTGAAGTGCCTTTGAGTAAAAAGTAAATACAATGTAATATGAATATGGTCAGTAAACAGTGCCATGGTGCATTTCAAAGTCCCATGTTATTACCATCATTGATTTACCAAATGTTTTCAAACCTGCCATGTAAATCATCCAATCTGGAAGTGGTTTACAGGCAGTGATGTAGACTTGACCTTCATGTCCTCATACTGTAATTTCCTATCTATAATGTCCACTCAGAAAAGGCCCAAAGTGTTGAAGCTGAGCTAATAGACAGCCATCGAGACGAAGTGTGTCAGCTTCAGAAAATAATCACTCAGAAGGACGAAGACCTAAAAAGAACGGTTCAGCAGTACGAGCAGTTTCTACAGGTACTGTACTTCGAAATACAGTGAAATTGTAGCTTTTGCTTTTTCAATTGTGAATTATTGGACAAATGTATAGCAGATGCTTTAGATAATACAGCTCTATAGTCAGACTAAAAATGTAACATCCGTAAACTAAACCTTCCCATTCATTTTTCAACATTGGCACAGGAAGAATTTTGTGAGTTTATAGTTTTTGCTAAATTCCAGCACATAAAGTCAGTAACTTCATGTTTCAGCTAATAGTTTGTATATCATCAGGAAATGATTACCTTAGTCAACTACATCCTCAAACTTCCCTAGAGCTGTAGTGAATGATGCAGACCTTATGCTGCTATATATATATATATATATATATACACACTCACCTAAAGGATTATTAGGAACACCTGTTCAATTTCTCATTAATGCAATTATCTAATCAACCAATCACTTGGCAGTTGCTTCAATGCATTTAGGGGTGTGGTCCTGGTCAGGACAATCTCCTGAACTCCAAACTGAATGTCAGAATGGGAAAGAAAGGTGATTTAAGCAATTTTGAGCATGGCATGGTTGTTGGTGCCAGACGGGCTGGTCTGAGTATTTCACAATCTGCTCAGTTACTGGGATATTCACGCACAACCATTTCTAGGGTTTACAAAGAATGGTGTGAAAAGGAAAAATATCCAGTATGCGGCAGTCCTGTGGGCTGAAAATGCCTTGTTGATGCTAGAGGTCAGAGGAGAATGGGCCGACTGATTCAAGCTGATAGAAGAGCAACTTTGCCTGAAATAACCACTCGTTACAACCGAGGTATGCAGCAAAGCATTTGTGAAGCCACAACACGCACAACTTTGAGGCGGATGGGCTACAACAGCAGAAGACCCCACCGGGTACCACTCATCTCCACTACAAATAGGAAAAAGAGGCTACAATTTGCAAGAGCTCACCAAAATTGGACAGTTGAAGACTGGAAAAATGTTGCCTGGTCTGATGAGTCTCGATTTCTGTTGAGACATTCAGATGGTAGAGTCAGAATTTGGCGTAATACAGAATGAGAACATGGATCCATCATGCCTTGTTACCACTGTGCAGGCTGGTGGTGGTGGTGTAATGGTGTGGGGGATGTTTTCTTGGCACACTTTAGGCCCCTTAGTGCCAATTGGGCATCGTTTAAATGCCACGGCCAACCTGAGCATTGTTTCTGACCATGTCCATCCCTTTATGGCCACCATGTACCCATCCTCTGATGGCTACTTCCAGCAGGATAATGCACCATGTCACAAAGCTCGAATCATTTCAAATTGGTTTCTTGAACATGACAATGAGTTCACTGTACTAAAATGGCCCCCACAGTCACCAGATCTCAACCCAATAGAGCATCTTTGGGATGTGGTAGAACGGGAGCTTCGTGCCCTGGATGTGCATCCCACAAATCTCCATCAACTGCAAGATACTATCCTATCAATATGGGCCAACATTTCTAAAGAATGCTTTTAGCACCTTGTTGAATCAATGCCACGTAGAATTAAGGCAGTTCTGAAGGCGAAAGGGGGTCAAACACAGTATTAGTATGGTGTTCCTAATAATCCTTTAGGTGAGTGTGTATATATATATATACAGCAGATTTGCTTCAGGTTGATTGGGTGACACTTGTGGACTGCAATTTTCAAATTGTGCCACAGATTCTCAATATAAGATCAGTACAGATTCCATTTCACAAGTGAATTTGTCAATCAGTTGGAGATTTATTATGAGGGCTTGTTTAAGACCGTCAATCTACACCTGCGTCAGACATGTTTGTGTAGCGTCTTGGGTGCGTTGCATCATAAACATAATGTTTAGTTCACTGTTTCAAGTTAAATATAGTTAAATACTCGATCTTTAAACACATCTTGAGATCCCTTATTTCGCATTTGCGCTCCAAGTGTTTTGAACGCAAGAACGTAACGCATATATGTGGTGTTCTTCCTAATGAAGTGTTTTCTTCACTGTATAAACTGTGCATTGCTCATACAGCTAAAATTTCACTTACTGCCCTCTGGAGTAAACAGGTGGTACTACAAGCTTGCATTTCTCAGGAATCTTCCTTATTATGGTGCGATTAATTGCGTTATTTTTTGTCAAATTAATCACACTGAATTAACGACAGCCCTAATAAATAAATATATATATATATATATATATATATATATATATATATATATATATATATATATATATAACACCGATACACGCATACATAGTGCAAACTTGTACATTACAAATCTGTTATATACAGTGCAAGGGAATGTAATGGCAGAAGAGGTTGGATGTGTTGGATAAATATAAAAAGACTAAATCATGAATTGCACATAATTGTTGCTCAATGGGGCAGTTTTAACTGGATGGATAGCCTGAGGGGAAAAAACTGTCGGCTCTGGTGCTCAGAGCTGTGAAGCATTGGTCAGAAGGCAACAGTTAAAAAATGTAGTGGGCTGGGTGAGTGGGGTCCATAGTGATTTTTAACTTTTACAATTTACAATTGTACAATTGTTCTGGAAGTGTACAGTTCTTGAAGGAAGAGCAGGGGGTAACCAATAATCCTCTCTGCAGTCCGAACTGTCCTTTGTAGTCTTCTGATGTCCAATTTCGTAGCTGAACCAAACCAGACAGTTATTGAAGTGCAGAGGACAGACTCAATGACTGCTGAGTAGAACTCAACTGGCGAAGGAAGTACAACCTCTGCTGGTCCTTTTTCACAATGGAGTCAATGTTGCTCTTCCACTATCGGGTCCTGTGAGATGGTAGTGCCCAGGAACCTGAATGACTACACTGATGCCACAGTGCTGGTGTCAGTGTTTGGGTGTTCCTCCTAAAGTCCACTCCATCATCTCCACTGTTTTGAGCGTGTTCAGCTTCAGGTTGTTTTGACTGCACCAGACAGCCAGCTGTACAACCTCCCTTCTATATGCAGACTCATCGTCATCATGACAGTGGTGTCATCTGCAAAATTCAGGAGCTTGACAGAGGGGTTCTTGGTGGTGCAGGCATTTGTGTACAGGGAGAAGAGTAGTAGGGAGCACACACATCCCTGGGGGGGCACCAGTGCTGATTGTACAGGTGCTGGAAGTTAATTTCCCCTGTCTCTCAAGCTGCTACCTGTCCATCAGAAGCTGGTACTCCACTGTCAGATAGACGTGGGAACAGGGAGTTGGTTTAATTTAGTCTGGAAAATAGCTGGGATGATGGTGTTGAAAGCCGAACTGAAGTCCACAAAAAGGATCCTTGCATATGTTCCTGGTCTGTTCAGATGTTGCAGGATATGATGCAATCCCATGTTGACTGCATCCTCCACAGACCTGTTTCATCAACAGAAAGGGTCCAGTGATGTCCTTCAGGTGGGCCAAAACCAGTCTCTCACATTATTTCATGACCACAGACGTCAGGGCGACGGGTCTGTAGTCATTTAAGTCCTGTGAATTTTGGTTTCTTTGGGACAGGGATGATGGTGGAGCATTTGAAGCAGCATGTGACTTCACACTGCTCCAGTGATCTATTGAAGATCAGTGTGAACATGGTGGCCAGCTGGTTAGCACAGGATCTAAGACATATGGGTGAAACACCATATGGGCCCTGTGCTTTCCTTGTCTTTTGTTTTTGGAAGACATGGCACACCTCCTCTTCACAGATCTTAAGTGCAGGTTGAGTAGGAGGAGGTGGGTTGCAGGAGGTGTTGATGTTTGTGTGAAGATAAGGTCAGTGCTGGTGTGGGGTGTGAGACTGGGCTTTTCAAATCTACAGTAGAACACATAAAATTCTTCAGCCAGTTGTTGGTCCCCTACAGTGTTGGGGGTAGGAGTCCTGTAGTTAGTAAGTTGTTTTAAGCCTCTCCACACTGATGCAGGGTCGTTAGTCTCAGAGTATCTTCTTTTAGCCACTCTGATTTCTTATTCAGTGTGTTCCTGGCCTGATTGTACAATACTTTATCCCCACCTCTATAAGCATCTTCTTTGGCCTGATGAAGCTGCTTGAGCTCTGCTGTAAAACATGGTTTGTCGTTGTTGAGCGTTAAATAAGTCCTAGTATGAATGCACATATCCTCACAGAAACTGATATATGATGTAACAATATCTGGGAGCTCGTTCAGATTGGTGTCTGCAGCCTCAAAAACACTCTAATAAGTGCAGTCAAAGCAGACTTGTAGTTCCAGCTCTGCTTCATTGGTCCACTCTTTACAGTCTTTACTACAGGCTTAGCAGATTTTAGTTTCTGTCTGTAGGTTGGAAGAAGATGAACCATACAGTGATCAGAAAGTCCCAAAGGGACTGAGCGATATGCATCCTTTATTGTGGTGTTGCAGTGATCCAGTTTATTTCTGTCTCGGATTGGGCATGTAATGTGCTGTTTGTATTTAGACAGTTCAAGTGTGAGGTTTGCTTTGTTGAAATCCACAAGAATAATAATATCTGTGTCTGTGATCTGATCAGCCATCTGTTGCAGCGCTGCATTCACACACGCATTTGGCGGGATACAAACACTCACCAGAATAAAGGAGGAAAACTCCTGCAGCTAGTAGAAAGGGTTACAGTTAATAAAGAGCGCTTCCAAATTAGGACGCCACATCTTCTTTAACGTTGTTACATCTGTACACCAACTTTGATTGATGTAAAAGCATGTTCCACCACCTCTAGTTTTGCCCGTTACATCCGCAATGCAATCAGCTCTGAACAGCTGAAAGCCCGGCAGATGTAACGTGCTGTCCGGAATGGTTTCACTCAGCCAGGTTTCTGTGAAGCACAAGGCAGCAAAGATGGAAAAATCCTTGTTTGTATGGGTGAGTAGATGTAGTTCATCCGTTTTGTTAGGAAGAGAGCAGAGATTCTCTAGATGAATACTCTGCAGCACTGTTCGAAAGTCACGCCGACGGAGCTTGACCAGTGCGCCTGCTCGTCTTCCTCGTCTGCGTCTCTAAAATGTCCAGCAAAACGTCAGAATAGTCAAAAATCAGGAAAAACTTGTCTGGTATATGCTGCCGAATGTTCGTCTCTGGTAAAACTGATTGGAAAAAGATTACTAAACACAAGACAAACAAACAAAAACCACAAAAGAATAGGAGCACTCCACACCGTGGCGGCCTTCCGCGGCGCCATCTTGATATTGAGATGGAACCGTTTATGGCAACAGATATTTACTGTTCTGACAGATAGGTATGCTAACTATTTGTAATATGATTATTGCTGCAGCCTGTAGATCTAATAGTTTTCTTCTAGATCTAATAGACTCAATTTAATTACCAGAAAATGAATACAGCATGGATGCATTGCAAAATGATAATTCAGTGAGAAATGGCACATTTGCTCTGGGTTTGGTTCTCCTTTAGAGTCGAGAGGACGAGATGGGTGGCCGTGTGGGGGAGGTGCAGAAGGAGTTAGAGGAGCTCCAGCAGAGAAGTCTCAGTGGTCCTCAGGTACATCCCTACACTTTACACACATTTTCCAGCTTATGATGTTCTAATCGGTTATCTCAATATGTTATAATAATAAATTGCAATCCGTCTCATAATGTTTGGTGTTAAGATGATTAATAATTCAGAATTTGCTGAAATTTGCCTATATGCATTTGCAGATAAATTATTTTTTTCCTTTTAACCCTCCTATGGTATTTGGCCATTTTTGACCGACATTTTAAAAATGTAATAAAAATGGTTTCCTTTACCTGAGCAGTACTAGACTTGGTGATTTTCCGTCCATTTGAAATCTGAACATACCAAAAAATATTGGGCTTAGTCTAAGTGGTTGTAAAAAATAAATAATTAGTGATACCTTTGGTATTCACAGACTAGATTGACTGACCATTGAAAATGAATGGGGAAGACAAAAAATTTTTTATCTGTCAGATACAATCAATAAATCAGCCACAATGCAGAAAAAAAACAGACTCTAAAATGTAACAATTTAAAGATGTTCAATTAATCTCTGGCTAATCTAATCTTACAGCTCCGGCAGTCTTTCTCTCTAGTCACTGAATAGAGTTTTAAGAAACTATGTTATGACCACAGTCTCATTTTTAGTCTCATAGTCACACTCCAGAATAGTCCGTAGGAATGAATCTCCTGAAAAGGTTTGGAATGCACCCCATGAGAAAGAGGCCTTTAACAGGCTGTCTCTGTTCTCAATTAACTCCTCCGAGAGCATCCAGAGCTGTTGGATGTGTGCTGCAGTACGGCTCTCAGGCGAGTGCGTGCTTCGCAAGAGGCGAAAAGTTGAGTGTTGTTCATGATGGAAGTGTGCCTCATGTGTGTTTGGTGCAGTTACAAAGCGCTCTCTCTGAGCCGTGAAACACGCAGTGCACCTCCGGATCCCATGCTGCATTTTTACACAATGATGTCACACAGTATTTTTTCATTCTTAAAGCTGTCATGTTCAGGAGTTAACCAACATCAGATGTGTTTGTCATCTCATGAAAACACGTTCAGGTCACGTTTCACCCCAAAAAATTGTGTTTAGAAAATGATGCATGATTTTTACGACAAGACGATTTTTTACATTGTGACTTTGTTTTCTCTGTTTTTTGGTAATTCCCATTATTCTCAATGGTGATTCTTCTTCTTATTTTTGTAGTACAGTTAAAGGACTACTGTTAGACAATGAATTAAAAGGCTGTAATGTGCAATTTATTATTGATTATGTTTATGTGTGAATAAAGTTTGTCTATTGATATAGATATTTAACCCATTGTTTGTTGTGTTTTTCAGGGTCTTGATGAGCTAAAGGTTAGTTTTGAACCTTTGTTTTTATATTTATTTACGTCAGTTTTTCTTAATACACCCATGCCAGTTTGAGGAAATTCGAACAGCCTTTTAAGTTTAACCATTTATTTATTTTAACCAGGACACTGTGTACGTCTTCCACATGTGTTGTTCATTTTTTGTTTACTTTAGGAACTCTGGTGTTTCTCTCTTTTTGCAATCAGGTCCAGCTTGCTGAAAAGACGACTCTTCTGAGTGAGGCCAGGCTAAAAGAGCAAGGATACCACGACAGGGTAAGTGATGAGAGATACTGCCATAGAGGCAGAAGACGGAGCAGGGGTGCTAAAGCCACCATTTCACTGCTTTGGCAATCAACAGACTGGAAGTCTGTCATAAGGATAATAATGCAGCAAGCTTTGTCGTAAACTCATCTTTGCATAACACACCTTTATATTAAGTTCTTTCTCTTCTTGACGTGTTTGGGACATGTCTTGGTCTGTATTCTCACATTACTTCATGTTTACATGTAAATAAACTGTAATGCGGTCTTGCCAACTGATAGACGTGCAAACACTACAGCAAACCGATACACAGTTCTCCCGTCGCACGGTAGCCTATATACCATCATACCGTCCAGCCCTACTACTGCTAACTGTAAACACACAATATGTTTGAGATGCTTTGTCCCACCCCCAGCGTCACATCCTGACTGTGCGCTCCCAGAGCTTTGTTTCCCCCCAAGCTGTGTTAAACCGAAATGAGATTACGTATATTACACCGCACATCTGTTTACTCTTACTTAAACCGTATAATAATTACAGCAGCGCTTATGCTGTTTCCTCACCTTACACGAATGGTGGGAGGTGCACACAATGGGCATGACTTTACCCTTTTTAAAGGGATAGTTCACTTAAAAAAATGAAATTCTGTCATCATTTACTCACCCTAATGTTGCTCCATGATGTCTGAGGATTTTAGGTAAAATGACAGCCTCAGTCTCCATTCACTTTCATTGCATGGAATAAGGATGTAGTGAAAGTGAATGGTGACTGAGACTAACATTCTGCTTAACATCTCCTTTTTATGATCCATGGAAGAAAGATAGTCATACGGATTTGGAACAACGTGAAGATAAGATAATGACAGAATTTAATTGTATTTTTATTTTTATTTTTGCATGAGCTATCCCTTTAAATACTAATAATGTAAGATCACCAGAAGTATTGTTGTGTGTTTCTTTGGGCAGTTTTATGTGCCCGGGGTTAATTTGAATTAAACACACACACACACACGTCAGTTTTTTCTTTTTGATATATGAAGGTCACATTAAAACTGACTTGGAAACTTTTAACGAGATCTTCATCGTTTATTTTTTGCTACTTTTCAAATGGATTTTTTATAGAGATTTTTACTACTTTAGCCTTGTCCCAGACCATAGACTGTAAAAAAAGATGGACGACGCCCCTTCGCTCTTTTCCATTGGTGAGAACTGAAGCCGCCAGCGTCCCGATATGGCGCTGACATCTTGGGACTTGAGTCTGCGCAGTTGCGATTTGGGGACCAGACCTGCACAGTAGTGAGCAGGAAGTAAAGCCGCAAAGTCAAGGCCCCGCCCTCACTCTCGCTGAATCAATCGCAAGCACACGCCCCTGCACTTTTGACTTTTGACTTATGACGGTGTGAAATAATTAATTATAGAAATTTAGATATTAAATTTAAAGCTCCAATCTCCTCAGTCCTCCGAAGATCCCGAAAAAAAAGTCAGTTGGTGCTTCAGTGACTACTTCGCTCAGAGAACCTGTCAATCACAGCTGTCAATCATGATGTCACAGCACCATTTTTATAGCATCAAATAACTAAAAACAAACTTATTTTGAAAACAAACACTTGAAATGACATCAACGTGATAGTTTCTGTCATTTACTGTAGTTTCTATCTTTCGAATAAAGATATGTGAAGTGTAATTTAATTGTTTATTTGGTCTCACGTCCTGTTGAATAACATGAGGAGGCGGGGCTTATGACCTATACTAGGACCAGTCACCAGGGGGCGATCGAGACGTTTTGGCGTCACTTTTGAGGGCTTGTGCGGCACACTTGTCCCAGATCCATACTTTCAATATTTAACTATTATTAAAATAGTTCATATGAAACATTATTAAAATAGAAATTATTACATGTTCAAAACAATGACACAAGTGATGTTTAAAAAAACAAAACAAATTACATAACAGAGAATTTTGATTGGCCGTCATTACCAAACAAGCTGTAATTTTACCAAAACATGTGTGCCAAATAGTCTGTGTGAACAGATTAATTAATTGTTGTATTTAGGATACATAAAATGTTGGCTATGAAATTAGCCTTTGCAATATGTCCATTTTATTTAAATTAGTCTAAAAGTATGTCTTTTTTTTATGAGACTTTATACAGTTCCACAGTGCTAAAAGTTTATTCTGTATTTTTTCTTCTTCTTTCTCTCAGATCTACGCTCTGGAGGACAAGATAAGACGCTCTCATAAAAATGCAGTGGTGACTCACCTGGGAAGCACATACAGTAAATAATCTTAAACTTTTTTCATAATGGTAGCTTTAGAATCATTTATCACATAGCTGGGGGCAAGTAAAACAATGTGTCTTAGCCCAGATGTTTACAGATGTCATTTACTGTCTTATTTGTCCGTTCGAAATATGAATTTGCGGGTTGTAGCAGCGTAGGGACTTTAAAATGCTTGTCAAGGATCTCCTCTCCTGTGCTTTACCTTTTAAAGGATAAGGAATGATCTGGCACAATGACCCTTGGCAGACAAATCTCACTTTCATTCCCAATAGCTCAGAGTGATCCTTCACTGCAGTCTCCGCATGAGAGCTGCGCTTTAACACCCTGCTATCAATCACACACATATGCACGGCTGAGAGACCTTAAACATATGGGCAGCGAGAGAGAGGCTGGTGTTTTGGAGAGTGTCTGCTGTTGTAATAAAGAACTCATCCCAGAATCTAATGGTTTTCACAGACTTGGTTTCTCCCCAGTTCTCACACAATGACCCCATATTCAGACAACCGTCTTGAACTCAATGATTTAATGATTTAAAGATTATACTTTTTTTTTTCATATATATATATATATAGGCCGTCGGCTAGGAGCCCCTTCTCCCCTCGCATTCAGCGACCAATTCCTCCGCTTCCAGGCGGCCGAGCTCCGTTGGGGTGGATGTAGCGTCAAGAACTCCACTACGGCATATCCCTCCTCCATCTCGGGTCTTCGGCACCAGTGTAAAGGAGTTCAATGGAAAGGAGGCGGCGAGAACCGGCTTGACGATATAAATAATATTTTTATGCTGGAGGTATTGCCCCAAGGGAAGGAGTTCAAGTACCTCGGGGTCTTGTTCACGAGTGAGGGGACAATGGAGCGGGAGGTTGGCCAGAGAATCGGGGCAACGGGGGCGGTATTGCACTCGCTGTATCGCACCGTTGTCACAAAAAGAGAGATGAGCCGGAAGGCAAAGCTCTCGATCTACCGGTCAATTTTTGTTCCTACCCTCACCTATGGTCATAAAGGCTGGGTCATGACCGAAAGAACTAGGTCGCGAGTACAAGCGGCCGAAATGGGCTTCCTCAGAAGGGTGGCGGGCTTCTCCCTTAGAGATAGGGTGAGGAGCTCAGTCATCCGTGAGGAGCTCGGAGTAGTGCCGCTGCTCCTTTGCGTCGAAAGGAGTCAGTTGAGGTGGTTTGGACATCTGGTAAGAATGCCCCCTGGCCGCTTCCCTAGGGAGGTGTTTCAGACACGTCCAGCTGGAAGGAGGCCTCGGGGAAGACCCAGGACTAGGTGGAGAGATTACATCTCCACACTGGCCTGGGAACGCCTCGGGAGCCCCCTGCTGGAGCAGCTGCCCCCGCGACCCAACTTTGGATAAGCGGTTGAAGATGGATGGATGAAAAACGTAAACAAAAGACGCAAACACACACACACACCACCAGTATTTGTTTTACTCAAGCACCACCATCCGCAGTTGGCCTTTATCCCTCTCGGAGCCTTAATTAGCCTGATAAGGGACCGGGTGTGTAACATGACAACCCGGTTTCGCCCTCCGCACTGTCACACCTACTTTGGACTTTAAGGTCAAAGAGTACTTTGGTTTTCCATTTGCGGGTTGTATGTCTCGTGCAGTGCATGGTGCAAATTTTGTCATCAACACCATATGCGTGGACTGCCCGCTTGCAGCTTCTCTTCTCTAGACATGTGAACTGTCCGCATCTTCGCCATTGACTGTGCTAAAGAGTATTGGCAAGCTGTTGTAGTGCGCATGCGTCGTATGCATTTGTATACGCTTGCGGTAAAAAGAGTGTACTTTGAATGGCTGTGCGCTTGACCATGTACAAGAAGGAACAGGACACGGAAAACAAAGTATACCCTAGCCTTTAAGCCCAGTGCACACTGTACAATTTGAATGTACAAAGCTGATTTTTGGTAGTTATCTGCGTATTGGTGTGCATGTGAATGTGCTCGTGTCAGACCATGACGTTTAATCGCAGAGTCAATGCTGTCAACCGTGAGCTCATTGATTGATTGAAAGATCATTGATGTCGCACAGCGTACGTTGACTTTTTTGCAAGATCTAATAGGTTTCTTATTGTATAATCCGTGTTGGGAGTGTGTTACCTATGTTGCCTTAAAAAGCTGTTTAGGTAGACGGGACACTAGACAAATGAGCTTCTGTCTTACTGGCATGGACAGCACTGAAGCATTATTGAGATGTGTTTGTATTACGACAGTCGTTTTGCCTAATTAAACCTGTGAGTGACTGGCAGTTAGCAGGAGCAGCCGTGTTTCTATCTGGAAAGTCCATTTAACCACTGCTGATGACACCGGGGTGGCTGAATAACCTGGAACAGACATCTTGATAGGGCGTTTTGGAACTAAAGGTGCCGCTGAAATCCAAACAATCCTTTGATCAGGAAGCATGGAGAAATGTGGGGCTAATAAATAACCCAACCTGTCTGACTGACCCCTGGACAGCCCAGCTGGCTTAACAGGGATGTAATCTGACCCATACCGGTGTCATCCCCAAAACAACACTATGTTTAATCCATATGGTTGGCCCAGTTAATGACAGCCTTTAAATATGTAAGCTCATGCTTAAACCGTTGGCCAGTTTAGAAAACAAGTTAAGCTTAATTGAAGGCATTTGTGGCATAATGTTGATTCCACAAAAAATATTTTCACTCTTCCCTCCTTTTCTTTAAAAAGCAAAAATCTGGAAGGACGATAAAATACTCACTGTATCAGAAGTATAGCAACAAGACATCTAATCTTTTCTGTGCAAAGTTATATCTAATTTACTACTTTGTTGCCATGGCAACGTAACACAGCAACTATTAAAACAACGTCACAGTTCAAATAATACACGAGTTTTATCAGAAGTATTAATTTAAGTGTTTTTATACAATTATAAGCTTCACATTTCTGCCTCTATAAATTGGCCCCATTCACTTCCAATGTAAGTGTCTCACTGGAACCTCCATTTTTGCTTTTTTTCAAGAAAAGGAGGGAAGAGTCTGAATTAATTTAGGTGGTAATCAACATTACACCACAAATGCTGTTGATCTCAGGCAGTTGTTATGATGTGTCTGAGGCAGTGTGTGTCTTCTGAATGAGTAATGATTGTTTATGGGAGGGTTCAACAGTCAGAAGGTTAAACAGACTTAATAAAATACTGTATCTTTAATGTACAGGCCTCACAGATAAACTAAAGAACAGAGAAGATAAATGCATGAGGTTTGTTTGTGTTAAGCTTGAGGAAGCAGATTACAGATGGTTTGTTTAGTTGAATGTCAAAATGGAGATGGATGTCTTCAAAGGAAAAACTATTGGGAATTTTTTAGAAGGATATTTATTTAGTGTGGCTGATGAGGACAGAGGATGACTAGAGTGCCATACCAAACCCATTTTCATCTACACCATTTAGAACAGAATAGAATAGAATAGAAGCCTTTATTTAAATGCATCATCGGTGCCCAACATGAAGTCTGTATAAAGGGCCGTTCACACCAAATGCGTTGATGCTCCAACTTTTAAAAATGTGCCTTGTGACACCTGCTTTCTGTTCTATTTCTTGTGCTGCGTGTACCTTTTTTTAGCACAAGAACACATTCGGTCTGAACGGACCCCAAGTATACTACCTTCTATGACAATCCCAGAATGTATTGCAACATGCTCAGTAAAAAAAGGTTAAATAGGTTGATTATAAATCAATATACTGTATATATTTCATTAAGCTCATAAAATGATTAGTAAAAATAGTTCAATACATTTAAAAATAAATCAGTATTTTGTTTTTATTTCCATGCTTATCATACTGTACCTCTTATTACTTATTATAACCACCTTGCTTTGTTTATTTTGCTGTAATTAACAGCGGGTATAATATCGTTTACTTACTAAACACCCTTCAAAACACGTATCAACCAGATAGAACCAAATAATCTAAAAATGTCATTTAAATAATAATAATATTTTCAAATATCATTGATGATATTTATCTTATACATCACTGTCAGGGAGATTTACCGTTGGCGCTTGATTTAGATTTGTCAAACACGCTCTTATGTGTTCCCAAATATTTGTTTACAAGCGCATAATTCTCCTTGAAGGGACAGTTCTCCCAAAAATTAAAACTCTCTCATCATTTACTCACCCTCATGCCATCCCAGATGTGTATGACTTTCTTGCTTCTCCTGAACACAAACAAAGATTTTTAGAAGACTATTTCAGCTTTGACAATGCAAGTGAATGGTGACCAAAACTTTGAAGCTCCAAAAAGCATATAAATGCAGCATATAAGTAATCAACAGGACTCCAGTGGTTTAATCCATGTCTTCAGAATCGGTATGATGGGTGAGGGTGAGAAACAGATCAAAATGTAAGTCCTTTTTGTCACAAATCAGCAGATGCAGGACCCAAACACAGAGTAAAAACAGAAAAGGGTATATTCGTTTAAAAATAAACTAAGGCAAAACAAAAACTACCCTGAAGGGGAAAAACCAGATACTGAGTGGTAATGACAAAAATGGGCTCCAAACACAGGACCGACCGGAACCGATAGGAACTGGGAAGAACACAACACAGACATGGACAACAAACAAGAGGAACTGGCACTGGACAGCACACACGAGGAGACTAAAATGGGGAAGGAAATCAAACAGGTTAACAAGCATGGCAGGTGAGACAAATGAACTAAAAATGGGCAAACAGGGAGGCGGGGTATGACGCAAGACTGAGAGAGACACAGCAATACAGAAGCAAAACAAAGCTGTGTGCTCTCACACAACATAAACATCCGAATGGCATGAGTGCACATCACTAATACAATAAGGCATTATATACGCTCATGCCAACTGACAGACAAGATGACCGAATACGGAGCAACGGCAATCAAAGCAATGCCACGCATTCCCACGCTAGACAGAGCCTGAGCAAATGTCACGCGATGCACCCAACAGGCAACAAAACAAGACAGGATACCTGCGCGAGAGTTTGGGCACACACAAACCCGAAACCTAAGATCGAAGTGACTGAACCTCAGCACGTGAAGACAGCTCGCGTGCCTGTGGTCAAGAGAAACTTACATAAACGATTGATGTGATTGCATGCCACAAAGATGACATAAGCGCAATGCACTCCTGCCAATAACAGACAGAACATGGAGCATGAGTGTATGAAACTCCGACACAGACGGAAACCGAACCAGACAGGGAAGTCAGGATCCAGACGCCATGTTCCGGACGTGAAACAAGACTGACTGAAAAGAGCACGGCAGGAAAACCACAACTTGAAGCCGTTTGCTCACAAAGACAGAAGACAGAACAATGATGTCACTATCCTGCCACACAAAAACACAGAGTGACAGAACCATGACACTTTTTTACTTTAAATTCTTCTTCTTGCTCAGTAGGTGGCGATAGGCATGAAAAATGTCTACAATCACCACCCAAAAAAAAGAAGAATCTGGAAGAGAAATTTGAGATTTATAGTAAAAAAGGACTTAAATATTGATCTGTTTCTCACCCACACCTATCACATCACTTCTGAAGACATGGATTAAATCACTGGAGTCATGTTGATTACTTTTATGCTGCATTTATGTGCTTTTTGGAGCTTCAATGTTCTGGTCACCCTTAACTTGTGTTGTGTTCTGAGATGACATGAGGGTGAGAACATTCTTTTTTTGGGTGAATTTTCCCCTTTAAGCTGCTATTTATTAGAAGGGAATGCAAAACTGGATGATGGAAAAACATGGTAAAAGTATACAAAATCTCAATCTTTCCCCAAATTAACATATAAACAAATGTGTAATTCCTAAAATATGGCAGAGTGAGATGTAGAGTCAACGGTAATGTGTTCTGTTCCTCTTGTAGGAATTGGTCGTCATGTTTTCCATGGTAATACTCGCTGTCAACTGCGCTAAATCCTGCCCACCTATCGCCGACTTTATGACGTGCCGTTTCAAAATAACTCAAGCTAGTTTTTGTTCGTTCGCAGTCACAACTTCTGTTACGTTCCTCCTCGCACTTTCTTATCCATTAAAAGGGTGGAAAAAGGAAAGTCCCCCTCCTAGATTGAGCTAAAGCTTCTTGTGTTTAGCCACAATCCGTCATTATACATTTCCAGTGGCACTGCGACCTGGCACCATTAACTAGTGTGACTGGAAGTGAGGCACATCTAGTGCGTCTGATTTACGGACTGATTATTGACATTTAGAGGTGGTGGGTGTGTTATTTAAGTGAATGAATATATTTTTGAATACTAAGGAACATCTCCTCCATTGACTTCCATTCAAACAGCTTTCCTTGTTGACCGTTCCAATATGCCACATAATAACGCCCTGGCAAACAACTTTTGATCATGCAATATACGTTAATGTACATCCTGTGTGACTCTTTTGAAGGAACTCTCAAGAGATGTGTATGGAGGGTGAATAAAGTTTTGGTTCTGTAAGTTTGTCATCTGGCTGCTCTGGTTCTAATTATGGCCTGAAAGCTATTTTACAAGCTGTGCGTTCAGAGCAGCGACTGTTTCCTCTTACACTGCGTTTAATGTCATATATGCAGCAGTCCTAATCACTGTGCTCTCTTCCAACTGCTGTCTGTTTGTCTCGACAGATACATCACACAACAGTGCAGACCCCTTCTCTGAACCCACCGAATTTGAGTATCTCCGAAAAGTCATGTTTGAATACATGATGGGAAGAGAGACGAAGGTACATTTTGGGTTTATTTTTAATTCTCTACTATGATGTCATTAGGGAAAAGACTCTATTCGGGTCTTTCCTGTTACACAGTATCTACACAGTAAAAAGAATAAAATGTTTGTATTTTAATTCAAGTATTTTCATAAAATGGTATATCAGATTTTTAGAAATGTACTCTGGTCAACACACTTTAATTTGATTAGTTATTAAAATATGGTTTCCATCTCTAAAAACTGTGAGTTTAATATTTTATTCAATATATTAATCGGACATAAAAATGTATTGAATTTACATTTATGCATTCGGCAGACGCTTTTATCCTGTAAGCAACTTACAGAGCCCTTATTAAAGGGACAATTCCCCCGGAGCAACCTGGAGTTAAGTGCCTTGCTCAAGGACACAATAGTTGTGGCTGTGGGGATCGAACCAGCAACCTTCTGATTAACAGTTATGTGCTTTAGCCCACTACGCCACTAAATGTAAATGTAAATGTTTCATTCGAGAGTTCAGAAGCTCTACTTTACAATGCATGTAGGGATTATGACCAAAACTGAACAAGTTGCTTTGAAATTTGCAGACAAATCAGAAGTGTCCCAAGTATGTTGTTGGAAAGCTCTCAAAGAGTAGAATACAACCAGTCTATTTGTTTTACTCACAGACAATAATACAGCGAGTAATAGCTAAGTATTTGTCTTTGACAATTATGTTGGTGTCGCTTGAATGCCACGTTTGTAACTTATAACTTATAACTTCATGAAAAATAAACAGATAATATCACACACTTTTACTAAGGGGAGGTGATTATCTTTCAAACGAGCCCACACACAAGGTAATCAGATGTATAGATCATTAAATGATCCACATGAAGCACAATGTTACATATGGCCACCAGGAGATGGCGCCAAATACATGAGACAGACTCAATGATGACTGAAATGACACAGAATGAAACTCATTTTGTGTAATCTCATTACTAATATATTGTCTGCATGGTATGCAAACGTTTTATCATTGTTGTGTTTGCGTGTGTAATTTTTTTTTTTATGTACAATTATGATGTTTTATTTGTTTGGAGAGGCTTTTGGACACATTTAGACGTTTTTGGACACTATGAAAAATTATTTTTGTAATGCTATAACTTGATTGCTCTGTCGTATCAACACAAACATTTTCTCAGATACATCTGACATGATTGGGACCAAAACAAAAGCAGTTTTTTTGGAGCCACCTTATTTACACACAGAGATACATAATGTCATATCAGGAAAAATAAGAAAAATATATTTTTCAGCAGTTTCTAAGGCTGATAGTCTCAAAATGTATCATAATGTTTATCATTAAAAATGTGAAAAGTTTTCTTTACATGATACCAAACACTTGACAGTGCTTGTTTTGTTTGTTTTTCCATTGTTGTTTTTTAAGCCTTTAATTTTAAGAGCTTAAAGTGTTAAAATGGCCCCATTTCCATTGTACGAGTCTAAATAATTTTTTGTGGTAAACGCCATTATTCCACAAGTGCTGTTAATTGGGCTCAACTTTTATTGAACCTGGAACAGGTTTCCATAACATAACTATGACTTTTGTAATAGGACGGATGCAGTAAATAACTGTGATGAGCAGTCCGGATGGAAGCCTGTAAAAAAATATTCATTCCCATAAAAAAAATAAAAAAAACTCCTAACAGCTTTTCAGAATGCCACAAACATGCCATTAAGTGTCCGTTTAGCAGGACCCTAATGAACAAATTTTGTCCGTTTAGCCGGGGCTAATTAACAGCCCATTTGTCACCGCTCTGAAACCAGCGGGATTCCCCTTCGTTGCTAATAAACAGTCGGGCCTTTATGACATCACAACAGACCTCCCTGTCAGAGAGGATGTCCGGCGGGCAACCCAGCAGCTCATTCTCATCACATGTCCCAATAGTGCCTGTGTTTTTAAGAGAGTTGCTCGCGGTAAACGACTGAGCTGGTTCTGATTAGCGACGTATTTAAATGCTGACAGATCTATCTCGGACTGATAAAGCAGCATGCTGCAGATAATGACAGTTTTATCTTAGCGAGGTGTAATTGCTCGCAGAACAACATGGGGCAGCAACCGGACTAAAGATGGGTTGGCCTATTTCCTGTAAAATGCTTTTGTTTGGTTGAGCTATGACAAGAAAATGTATCGAAGTGTTAAATGAAATATTCCAATACACAATTAGCTTCTCCTCCGGTTGCTTGGCTATGTGGATTACTTATTAAACAGTTAACCCCACCCTACAATATGAGACACGTTTAGTTATATGCTAGGAAAAACTGGCTAACATTTCCCTGGATTGATGAAGGAATGTAATCACTTCATGGTGTGCCATGTGTTTCTAGAGTCGAATGGTTGTAGGTCAGCTCTACTCAACTGGTTTTGCTTCAGGACCCAGATATTATTTTGGTCACCCAATACAGTACCAAAAATGTTTCTTAAATTGAAGTGTCCTTAAATAAAACATGGAACTCTTTTAATATTACCATGAACTGTATAGACCCAACAGCTTGCAAAATGATTCATTAAAAAGGCTGAGGAACACCTAGGCCCGTAATTTTACACCTGCATATTTAACAATAATAGTGTGATACAATTCCAGATGCAGTTTATTGTGAAACCAAAATTGCAATTCAAACCAGATATAAATTAGATTTGGTGCATAAAGCAGGACGTTTCAAAATTCCCTCATCGTTTACTCACCCTCATGCCATCCCAGATGTGTATGACTTTCTTTATTCAGCAGAACACAAATGAAGATTTTTAGAAGAATATTTCAGCCCTGTAGCTCCATACAATGCAAGTGAATGGTGACCAGAACTTTGAAGGTCCAAAAAACACTTTAAAGGCAGCATAAAAGTAATTCATTCTACTCCAGTGGTTTAATATACACCGATCAGCCACAACATTTAAACCACCTGCCTAATATTGTAGAGGTCCACCCTCGTGCTGCCAAAACAGTGCCAACCTGCATCTCAGAACAGCATTCAGAGATGATATTCTTCTCAACAAAATTGTACAGAGTGGTTATCTGAGTTACTGTAGACTTTGTCAGTTCAAGTCTGGCCATTCTCTGTTGACCTCTCTCATCAACAAGGTGTTTCCATCCGCAGAACTGTCGCTCACTGGATGATTTTTGATTTTGGCATAAAATTCGGGTAAATTCTAGAGACTGTTGTGTGTGAAAATACCAGAAGATCAACAGTTACAGAAATACTCAAACCAGCCCGTCCAGCACCAACAATCATGCCACGCTCCAAATCAATGAGATCACACTTTTTCCCCATTGTGATGGTTGATGTGAACATTAACTAAAGCTCCTGACCCGTATCTGCATGATGTTTTGCACTGCACTGCTGCCACACGATTGGCTGATTAGATAATCTCATGGATGATTGTTGGTGCCGGACGGGCTGGTTTGAGTATTTCTGTAACTGCTGATCTTCTGGGATTTTCACACACAACAGTCTCTAGAATTTACTTGTGCCAAAAGCAAAAATCATCCAGTGAGCGACAGTTCTGCAGATTGAAACATCTTGTTGATGAGAGAGGTCAACAGAGAATGGCCAGACTTGAACTGATAAAGTCTACAGTAACTCAGATAACTGCTCTGTACAATTTTGTTGAGAAGAATATCATCTCTGAGATGCGGATTGGCGCTGTTTTGAAGGCACGAGGTGGACCTACACAATATTAGGCAGGTGGTTTTAATGTTGTGGCTGATCGGTGTACGTCTTCTGAAGCAATGCAGTCACTTTGGGTGAGAAACAGATCAAGATTGAAGTCCTTTTTTACTATAAATCTCTGCTTTCACTTTCAGAATGTGAAAGCGAAAGTGGAGATTTATTGTAAAAAGAACTTAAATCTTGATCATATCACTTTGAAGACATGGATTAAACCACTGGAGCCATATGGATTACTTATATGTTGCCTTTAGGTGCTTTTTAGAGCTTGAAATATCTGGTCACCATTCACTTGCATTGTAAGGACCTACAGAGCTGAAATATTCTTCTATAAATCTTCATTTGTGTTCTGCTGAAGAAAGTAAGTCATACACATCTGGGATGGCATGAGGGTGAGTATATGATGACAAATTTTCATTTTTGGGTGAGCTATCCCAAAGTTTTTGTGTTTATAGTTGATCGGAAGACTTTTTTGATTCTTCTTCACTAGATATAAAGAGTTGGAGACACAATGGATGTGTTGATGGGGCACATTTCGATATGCTCGCCCGTTATATTTTGCAGATATCTGATAGTGACAAAAGTAGCAACTGGCAACGATTAATCAGCAAAACTGATATATCGGTTGCCCCAATTCTAATAATTAGCAATAACATTTGAGGTATTGAGGCGGAGAGCTTTGCACAGGCACACACTACTCTTGTTGTGTCCAAAAAACATCATTTTAATGTCCTTTTGTTCTGTTCTATCTTATTGTTCGCAGACAATGGCCAAAGTTATAACATCCATGCTGAAGTTTCAACCTGACCAGGCGCAGAAGGTTCTAGAGCGCGAGGATTCCCGCGTGATGGTGAGCGCTGTTTTTGCCTAGCTCTTAAGAGTTTTCTAAGCGTAACCCTTCAAAGAAACTCAGTAACTTGCTATGCTCGCCACATGTTGTAAACCAGTTTAAACAGGCAGACATGATGTAAGTATTGATGTTCTGTCTCGGTGCGTTACTCTTCACGGTATGATAATGTGCTCAGATGGAGCAGATCACATGCTAAATGAAGCTCGTATGTTGTACTTGTCTGGTCACCGTGTTTCCTTTCATACGTTCCTTTAAATTGCTAAAGTGTTAATTTAATAAGTTGACATGTAATTGAGAACATGCTGCAGTTGTAGTGCTGCATATGTGTGCCTGCAGCTCATAGTTTAATTTAGTGAGCTTCTGTGCTCCATCTGTGTGTTTTATAGCCATGGCTTCGGTAAGGAGGAACCAGGACGTACCTGAACTGAACAGACACAATGACCGATTCTGCTGCTACTGCTGCTGAGAGAGGCACCTGACATGAAAGAGGCCCTGTCTACTTCTCTACTTAGTGTAGATCACTACTGTTGTGTGTGTCTGCGAGTGTGAGTGACGTTTGTACGGTTACTAATTCAAGGGAACTAGCTTAGAAATTAAGAGAACATTTAAACAAATATTGTTTAATTTAGTAGCTTGCCAGAAAATAATTTATTATTTAGACATTTCTCGCATTGTTTTTTCATTTATAAGGGTAGACGGTTCTTTACAAAGGTACGTTTGTATGATTTAAAGACTTGTGCAATAAGTTTGATTTTAAGTTTCTTGAAATATTTAGTTTGTACTGCTGATTTCTTGTCCTTGTTTTATGGTAAGATGTAATGACCCTTTAACGATCTGCACAGCATATGTACAATATAACGTCACGGTTTCCTAGTGTGCTGATTGTTTACTACAAACTATGTTGTTTTTTAACTTAATACTGTGTTTTGGGAAAACTGACCAATAAGAATCACGCTTCAAATTGTAAATTGTAAATTATCATTGATGATAAAGGCTATAAATCTCTGTTATTGGGCACTTTGCGGTGGTTAATACATTTTAAGACTAAACTAATAAAGTTTTATTTACACTACGTTCAAGTCTTCATTGTTGAGCATGCAGAAGTTTATCTGTATTCATTATGTGATTAATGCATTGTATTTACATAGCACTTCTAGATACTTGTGAATGCCAGGCCCGGATTACCCAATGGGCATTATGGGCACGGGCCCAGGGGCCCAAGCCAGGGGAAGATTTTTTTTTTTTGTCATTTCCGAAAACGGAGCGTATATTTGCACTACGTGCCGGTCCGGTGCCTGTCTTTTTAGCAAAAAGACGCTCGACACAAAATAACTTCTGTAGCGTGAGGTGCATGATGGCTTTTGACGCGTTTGGCCAGAGTTCGAATCCGCCTTTTGCCGAACTCGCTCTTCTCCCTGTTCACAACACATGCAGGTACTTACTGCTGGTGGTGACACGTACGCGTGCATTTGAGCAACACTTGCAACAAAACTAGCACTAGTGTAATTGCTAAATAAGTTAATTGCCATTATGCAACGTTTTAGAAAAGTATGAATTAGCAGAATATCCAGTGTTATGAAAACAGTAGGTCATAACTACAATGCATTCTTTAATTCCCTGTCTTATTCTGCCCTCTGGCATATCGAAATTAATACAAACCTTAACATAAAGAGACGGACAGTGTTATTAACAGACAGTAAAAATCATACTAATAATACTATGTAAAAAAAATCTGATGAGCCCAGAATATAAACTCAACGTGTTTAATTACACGTTATAAGCATTGCCGAATACACTCAAATGAGATCGACTCAGAAAAGACGTCAATAAATGCACGCGTCACCTGCTACATCCTCTTTGTTGCATGCGCAAATTATGATCACTAATACAAAATACAACATTTTATTCACAAAAATGTCTCTATTTGTAGAAATTGCTGCACATTCGTTGAATTCTGAATTTTGCACACATAAGTTGAAAGCAATTTGTTTGTGGATAGTAGGCACAGGCTATCCTAGAAGAACATATCTGCAACATTTATCAAGTTCACGGATAATTGTGCGTGCATCTGATCTATTAAATTAGTATTATTAATCATTATGATACTAAAATCATAATAAAGTATGTATACTACAAAAAATCAGATGAGTCCAGAATATGAACGTAACGCGTTTAATTTCACGTTAAGTATTTTCCTCCCATATAAAACATTATAAGAAAGCTAAATGTGGCTTTATGCATATTAGAATGTCCCCTTATTATGTCGAAGTAACGACTTATTATTATATTGAAATAACGAGATAAGTTATTTTTCTTCCTCTTTTTCAAAAATGGCAAGAATAAAAAATGAACTTAGAACAACACAAACACAAAAGCGCCTCAGTGCACTGTCACTGATGGACATTGAATCTCAGCTGGTCATGGACTTGGATTTTGATGACAGTGTAACTGAGTTTGCTAACAGGAAAGCCAGGAAGAAGTCTTTTTAAGGGCAGCCGGAGAGAGGAGAGGAGGAGAGACAGACAGACAGACAAAAAAGTGAGGAGAGGAGGAGAAAGAAAGACAGACAGACAGACCCTGAGGAGAGGATGAGACAGACAGCCCCTGTAGAGCCGAGGAGTAGAGGACAGGAGAGGAAGAGAGAGACAGACAGGAAAGCTACATTAATGGGTGTGTGTACGTGTTTGTGTGTTAATTATGGAAGAATTTGATTCATATAACTGGATTGGTAAAGGTGAGGCACTATGTGCTTGCATATGCCAGCTAGTTGCTCGCTATAGGTGTTACCAGCAAATAGTATCCAAAAATTCAAAAGCTTGATTGTGTGGGTGGGGTGGGGGGCCCTACAAGACATTGTGCCCAGGGGCCTCTGAATTCTTAATCCGGGCCTGATGAATGCCACAGTACTGCTGCGGTATATAATATTATATTTTCAGGGTTTGGGAGTAACGGAATACATTTAATGGAATTAAGTATTTAAAATACAAAATATAAGTAACTCTTTCAGTTACATTCAAAAAGTATTTTGATTACTACAGAATTACTTTAACATTTTATTGTCAATTTATTTTATTAAGTTTTTGTCTGCTTAGTTGAAAAGCCCATATAAATGAGTTTTTAATCAGCCGTGAAACAAATTATTTTATTTATTTTTACCTCCCCCTTTTCTCCCAATTTGGAATGCCCAATTCCCACTACTTAGTAGGTCCTCGTGGCACTGGCGTGGTTACTCACCTCAATCCAGGTGGCGGAGTACAAGTCTCAGTTGCCTCAGTCTGCGCTTGTGCATGACACCGTGGAGACTCGCGGCATGTGGAGGCTCATGCTACTCTCCACGATTCACACACAACTTACCACACGCCTCATTGAGAGCGAGAACCCCTAATCATCACCACGAGGAGGTTACCCCATGTGACTACCTTCCCTAGCAACTGGGCCAATTTGGTTGCGTAGGAGACCTGGCTGCAGTCACTCTTATTTTGGCCGAAATAAAGACGTCCCGTATTTAAGCCGAAATAAATACATCCAGTATTATGGCCGAAAGGAAGCCATTCTGTATTTTAAACGAAAGGAAGATGTCCCATATTTCAGCTGTCATGAAGACATCCCAAGTTTTGGCCGAAAAGAAGCCGTTCTGCATTTTTACAGAAATTAAGAAGTCTTGTATTTTGGCCAAAATGAAGACATCCTATATTTTCTATATATACGTATCTTATCACGTGATGTGGAGGCTCATGCCACTCTCCGTGATCCCCGCACAACTCACCACACGCCCCATTGAGATCGAGAACCACTAATCGTGATCACGAGGTGGTTACCCCATGTGACTCTACCCTCCCTAGCAACTGGGCCAATTTGGTTGTGTAGGAGACCTGTCTGGAGTCACTAGATTTTAACTCACAACTCCAGGGGTGGTAGTCAGTGTCAATACTCGCTGAGATACCCAGACCCCTCCGTGAAACACTTTTTGATGTGTTACTTATGTTCATACAAGCAGAAAGAGGGTGCTTTCACTCTGTTATGAATGAAAAGGTGGATATTATGTTACACGATCAGATGATGATGATGTTGTGTACAGTCTGTGGGGTTTTGAAGAAATTTGGATCAGCAGAAACTGTTAACCTTGCGTAAGTTGACATGTGAATACTTAAGCTAAAATGCTACTTCTAGCCCTTTTAGATGCATCTGTTATCAGGTATGCTTATATTTTTCTATCAAGAACATCCACATTAGATGATAATAATTTTTTGTCAACCCACAGGCCTGATCAGTTCTCCCGATGGCCAGTCCGCCCCTGAACGGCCCCAAATTGCGTCGGCCCACCGGGAAAATGCCCGGTATGCCAGATTACCAATCCAGCCCTGCCCTAAATGTTCAAGACAAATCTAAGCCCTTGTTTCTAACCCTGTATATTCTGTATACTATTATAATATATGATTGGATTGTCATCAATGCTTTATTAGACTCTATTGTCATATAGGCCAGACTGCAGAGCATGTTGACAATACAGAAATACCCAAGATGCCATTTTTATAGACTTGCAACTGTGGCATGTTTTGTAAATGGCCCTCAGAGCTGAAATGCTGTTCTTCTAGACCAGCGCTACTCAACACGTGGCAAGCGGCCCTCCAGACATTTTTGTGGCCCGTGTGAATATGTAGGATTTCTGATGTGCCCATTTTCAAGAATATTTAGTCATTTTAGCAGTTAGTGCGAGTGCGAAACTTTAACCCTGTGAGTCCCAACATCAGTTTTAGCTCTACTAAAATAAACCTGCACATGTTTTTTCTCTCTCTAAGACCACATTTGGAAAAAATATTTGTTTCTGTGATTTTTAATATGTCTAGATCATGCAGGAATGAAGGTACTGTTGAACACTTTGATCATATTCGATTTTGAGCTTATGTCAATGTTGTCATTTTACAACACTGGGTGAAAGGGGTAGCAAAATGTGCCTGTGCACCTTGTACATTACATGGATGAATTGCACTTTTCACCTGTCCCATGTGTAAAAGAAGAAACGTACTATTTTCTTTTCTGTGCTTTGCTTGTTTGCCCAAATATCTGCTTGCTTCATGAGGGACAGGTGATAATGTTCAGGAATGTGGGGGGCATAAGTGCTATTAGCATGAGAAGTAGAGGGCACAATAAGTCATGATAGACAGTCTTATCTACCATGTGTATGATGTCATCGATGCAGTCCAAAAATGGGGACTATGAGAAGTGCAATGTCGGAGGACAAGAACTGCCTTTGGGACTATCATAATTGGACATGGCTATGAACAGAGCTAAACATAGTAAATGCCAAAGTTTTCATTCAGTTCATCAGGTTTTGTAAATACAATCTGAACATATTTTTATAATAAACAATTTTTCATAATAATATGACTTGTCTGGTTATTATTATTGTGTAATTATTAGTGTATAGATATATAGGCTACTGTTATGGGGCTACCTATGCAGTACACCCTACAAATGAACCTTTAGATGTTCTCTACATTTGTTCAGACAGTGAGTAAAATCACTGAAATTCAGTTACCAACAGGCCCAACCTTGCAACACTTTAACCTAAAAAAACTTACAAAAATGTAAAAATCTTTTTTTTTTTTTTTTTACTTTTATTTCTGCATTAGAGGCCTCCTACAACAACACATCAAAAAGCTAAAAAATAAATAAATTAAAAAAATATATTTTTTTCTTTATTTGGGTCTCTGATGGTTAAGCTAAACCATGAGAAAATGTACCTGTTACACACATTTATATTATATACTATTAACTCTCACTATTACATTCTTACTATAAAAAATAACTACTAAAATTAAGAGTGTGGCCCCCAAAGCTTTAGGGGTCCTTCTTTGTGGCCCCTGAGATTTCCAAAGTTAAGTAGCCCTGGTCTTGACAAAGAAGGTGCATTGATTCCAGAAGGGCTGCAGTACTCATCGCTCTCGGCAGGTGTCGCCAAAGTTCACTGTGCTGCAAGCTCCGCCGCTGTAATGTGAAATGTGATGCTCGTGCGCCACAACACACGCGTCAGCGTCAAGCAACTCAAGAGACGCACCAGATTCACCAGCACAAGAGAGGAGACATGCAATGAGACCGCTATTCTAGCTTAGACCCTTCATGCAGCGCATAAATCTAGTTTGCATGCGTTTGATCAAACAAAAGTTTAAATGTAGTTTTTAGATTCATTTATTTAGATTCACCCTTCAGACAGAGTTCTTGTTGTTTTATAAAGTTCCCATGAGATTGATTTAGGATGCACAACAGAATGACGGAACCTTCTCTATGGAAAATACGCGCTTTGGATATTTTCATATGTTTGTCCTTTGTTTCTTGGGCTTCTTCTTTCAACATTGACTTGGAACATCCCGTGGTGTTCAGGGGACCAAATGCGACGTTTTTTGGATATTCAGTTCTGGAGCATTTCCATGATAACACACGCTGGTGAGTGCATGATGGAAACTAGCATTACGATTATAACCAAATAGTTAGTTTTCTATTGCAAAAAAGAGTTAGCTATGTTGATAGTGAAAACAAACACTTTTATAAAGCCAAAAACTGTCACTGTCCCAAGTGACTTGTTATCTCGCTGTAACATTTTGTTTGTGTAACTTGGTTTATTTAGTTTTGTTTACCCTGGGTTTGCGCTGTCACTGGTATTACTGTGGTTTAAAAGTATTTGGGCACTTGAGCCACAGTGGGGAAAAATGTATAAATGTCCAATGGCATTGATTCACCCCCCTCCCCTCCCCTCCATTAGAATACAATGACTGAACTTTGAACTGTGTCATTTTTTGAGGCTCAAATCTGAAGAGGTCTCGCACAAACCGAATTGTCCAACCAACTATCTGAAATAACTTTTAAACCAAATATAATTTCCTAAGATGTATTCATCTATAGTCAAGTGAAAGCGCTAGCAGTCTATTGTTGGTTACCTCCTCAGGCAAGCCAGAACCCTTCTACATAGGGAGCCTACAAGCTTAGCCAGAGAGTATTTAGAAGAGATGGGCCACTTCTATTTAAAAAAAAAAATGAGAGAAATTGGAACGCTCAACCAATAAACTTGTCAAATTCAAACTTACCTCAAACGTTCTCCTCTGTCTGCTGGTATGAATGTAACACATCATAAGAAAGTGTTTCACCGCTGTTCAAATGCACTTTGGATCACATTTATATGTATAAATGTTTTCCATCTGAAAGAGCTAAAGATTAAATGAAACAAATGACAATAATATGCAAAGTAATCTCTTCAGTAATCAAAGTACTTTTAGAATGTAACTGTATTCTAATTGAAAATGATTGAAATTGTAACTGTCATGGAATGCAGTTACTAATATTTTGTAATTTAAATACGTAATTCTGTTAAATGTATTCCGTTACTCCCCAACCCTGTGTACTACATACTTTAATAACAACAACAAAAAGAGTTTTTGTGTAATATATCTGGGTGATATCTAAAAATCATATAATAAGTGTTAAGTAAGGACAATACGTTTAGTCTCTGTACCGTCCTGTGTGAATTTGCGGGTTAAATTTGGTTATAGTCATTGCGAAAATAGCATTACAAGCAGCTAGTCAAAGTAATCACACATAATACAGTAGCTATACACTGAAAACAAATGCACTGAAAAAAGCACTAAATCATATTATGTGATCTACACAACAAAATTGTGTTTCTCTTCTTAACTTGTATTCTTTGCGTTCGATTAACGTAATTATCTTAAATGTGCAATCTACTAGATTACATTGTGTAGGGCGAATGTAAACCAAGTATGTTCAACGTGGGATGGATGGAATTTGTAGTTTCCTGGGACTTGATGTGTTTGGGGGGTTGCTTGATAGAGCAATGTTGATATTTTAGGATTTAGAACAGATTCTGATACGTTGGGTTACTATTATTGGTGAAGAGTGGAGCTTTTGCTTAGGTTGAGGAGGGGTACGCAAACATTGTATCGTATGTTTCTTTATTCAATTATATTAATTCTGCTAAAGTATGCTATTGCTAGTTAAAAGTTAGCTAGCTATCATAACGTAATAACATATATCAGTAGAGGTTGACAGAGATATCGGTTTTAAAGATTAATCGGTGCCAATAGTTGATCAATTGAACGCCACTTTGGTGAATAGGACCAATTACTTTCCATAAGAGCAAAATCTGTACATTATTCCAAACTTTTGGCCGCCAGTGCCATATATATATATATCTATATCTATATCTATCCATCCATCCATCCATCTTCAACCGCTTATCCGAAGTCGGGTCGCGGGGGCAGCTGCTCCAGCAGGGGACCCCAAACTTCCCTATCCCGAGCCACATTAACCAGCTCTGACTGGGGGACCCCGAGGTGTTCCCAGGCCAGAGTGGAGATGTAATCTCTCCACCTAATCCTGGGTCTTCCCCGAGGCCTCCTCCCAACTGGACGTGCCTGAAACACCTCCCTAGGGAGGCGGCCAGGCGGCATCCTTACCAGATGCCCAAACCACCTCAATATATATATTAGTACATAATATTCATCTGGTGAATATATATAGGCTATAAAAATCTTAACTTGGTATATACATATATAGAGCATTATAACGTAGCCAACTCCCCGGTGTAGTTAAAAGTCCAGCGTTATGCACCAAGTCTGACTTTTTCTGGTTATTATTGGGATTTTGGTTGCACACTAAACGGCTTTTGGTATTTTGGACTCTAAACCAAGAGGATATATATGTTGATGTAACTTAATTGAGTCATGTGGAATCAATGTACATGATAAAATCATTTCAGTGTACACAAACATATTTAGTATTGCTCAGTTCTTTATCATTTAAATCTACGCCATGTGTTGGCCAACTGTAAAGTACAATCTGACTGTTATAACCCGACGCTTGCCATTACATTTCACACATTTCTTTTAAACCTCTAAAGACTTTATACAGATGTTAAGCGTTTCTTCCAAGGTCTGTCCTAAATTTTAAGGGGAAACTCTGGCCAGCGCTCAAATCATTGCATTTTCTTTAGCGGAGGAGTGATGTAGTGCTTACATCACTGAGTTAGCGAGCCAAAGCATGACATTAAGACAAGGCAAAATTACTTCCAGTCCTAATTCATTTATTGGACATCCTTATTATCCTTGCATAGCACCTAAAGTACAGACTTCACTTATTTACATCACATAACTCTTTTTAATATATTGCCTACTGTCTCAACCCATGCAACTAAACCTTATTCCGACGTTATATTGCAAAGTTTCATACAGGACTTTCTTGGTTTTGCATCATTCAAGACTGATATTGGTACCATTTGATTAGTAGTTTATGTACATTCCAAAAATAATGTCATACATTTTCATATGATGACCATGACGTATACAAAGTAATAATCTATTTGCTGTTTGCTAATGATTTGTTAATGAATGTTATTACAGAGTATATTCATATACATCAACAGAAGATCTATTGTTATGTCTGAGATCAGATGGTGAGTGTGTATCTGTGTTGGCGTATATTGTGACCATGTGTTCTCCTTCTGATGTTTGCAGGATTGTGGTTGGGGCTCCCAGAGCAAAGTCATCTTTCAGCAGTTCAGTTCAGTCACCCGGCGCCATCTACAAGTGTCGGATCCGCAACAACCCAGAGCAACGCTGTACCGAGATGGACCTCGGAAGAGGTGTGTATCTACATAGAATCTGACAAGCAGCATGTGCCGTCACTGATGACATCACAGCACACAGTTACAGAACCCAGTCACTGTTGACCAGAGTCATGTAGTGGACAATGAGCTTGACACAGTGGCATCTGCAAACAAATGCTGCAGGGCCTTTTAACAGAACTAACTTCACCTTTCTGAGCTTTTTTTGCTGTGACTTTTAGCCGACTGGTTTCAAGGTGATTTTGATCAAACAACAGATGCACGGGCAGAGGCGTTTCCAGCATTGAAGGACATCTGGGGCTTAGCCCAGACTATTTTATTTTCACACTAGCAACCACTTCCCTGTAGTCCAAAGCTGGTGAGAGGGTATTCTTTGAGTTTTGCTCTGGCTGGGCCTGTTTCTACAGTCCCTAAATTTTCCACTCTAGTACTATCCTCAACATCCTCTCTCCTCCCTGAATCATCTGTGATGCAAAAGAACAGATACAGCACATAACTTATTGCAAATCAGCTTCACACAACTAATTCATCAAGTGCTACATATGTCAAATTGTAGACCAATACCATTGAAGAAAATGTATTGGGAAGAGCAGATCAGTGGGATTGCCCTAATATCTGTCATGATTCTTGAATTTTCATGTACATTAACATAAATTCATCACAAAAGAGTTATATTATAGTGAGTAAAGTGAGGTAAAAAAAAAATGTAATATAAATAATTTATATTTTTTGACATAAATAGTCAAAATGATGTATAAGATCCTAAGATAAAGCAATACATGAATGAATTTAGTTCATTGACACACCATGGCATCGAACTGTATATAATTCTCATCATCTCTATGAAAATAATTCATCTGTCAAAATCCTTTCATTAGGATTATTGGGATAAACAATGTTTCACTTTTAACTTTCTCTAAAGTAAAGTGACTGATTAATTGTTACCAGTTTCCATGCCTGATTCTGGCACATCTTTGCTACCCTCAAAGTGTATATTTACTACAAACTAATATCACAAAACAAGTCACACATACATTTTATGCTAATGCTTATTGGTTATCCTTAGAGAAAACAACACCTGATAAACAAGAAAAGTATGCTACAAATAGGACTTGAACCACGGTCTCCAGCATGAGAGGTGGATGCGCTAACCATGAGGCTAGAGGCTTCTACTTGTGATATCTGTCGGTAGTTTCAACTTGAGGTTTAGCTTACTGTGGGTGAAAGCCTTTAAGGACAAAAACAAATGTGAATTCTTACCCACTGACTTCTTTTGGAAATTTTAGAAGCCTCATTTGCTTCATTTTTGCTGTCTTTCCTGCTAACTGCTGTTAACTCGCCACTAAGTAACGTAAGTTGATGTCAACGACTGTGCAAGCTCCTCCCCTACCTGCTGCATATTCAACAGAGAGGAAGAAGCGGAGTAAGCCCATAGGCTACCGACAGCAAAGGAACTTATTCTATAGGCTAGATTATGCCTATGTCTATTTTTACAGGCTGTATGCAGTATGTGCAAAGCCAAAGCACGATGAAATAAGGCAACTTATGATTTCGGGGGTTTACATAGGCTATTGTCCGGTTTCATATTTGTCAGTCAACTTTTCAAAATTCATTCGGGGCTACACTCAAAACATTCGGGGCTGAAGCCCCGGCAAAATCGGCTGCCGCCGCCTCTGTGCACGGGTGAATGAAGAGTTTAGCTTGAAAAGTATGCTTGTGCTGTCATTCTTTAAAATAAAGGCCACTTGCTTTGATATTTTGTTATCTAGTGCAATAACATTCATACACTTATACGTGTGCCCAAAATGTCCAAATACCGTCCAGGTGCACTGTATACAAAATATTTACTATATTTCTTAGAGTAGGTTCTAGGTATTCTTGGCTACAGAAATACTATTGAAAATATGAATTTTTCTTTCCCAGAAAAAAAGATGCAGTTCACTGAGCACACGTTGACCTTTTGTGACAAAATTCCCCCATGAGTGGGGCATATTGTCACACTAAATGGGGCAAGTTGTCACAATGGAACTTGTAGCATTAAACCAGTCGCGTTGGTTTCTTGTGAACATTGGGGGGTGACAAGGGAATGTGTGTTCCACCATCGCAACCACCAAAACGAAATCGACTCTTTAAATCATACCTGCATTAAAAAGCCTGTTATAGGCCTTTCAGCAAAGCTTTAAATAATTATGAAGTACAAAACGATTCATTAAACTACAAAAATGTAAAAGGTAAAGTACAAAAATATCAAATCATTGTTTGACCAACAAATATTGAAACTGTATAAATGTATGACATTTAAAACATGTGATAACCTGCCCCTATTTAAATGTTTATCTTTCAGTAAAAGTCGGCCTTCATAATACAGTTGACCGTTGCCTGAATATTTGCCAGTGTGGTTTGATTATGTTCACTTGTTTACCCAAGATCTTTTAAAGAAAATACGATAATATTAAAAATGTAATTTGGAGGGAATAATTCAATAGTATTCTAATTTTAAGTGTTTTGAAGTGTTTGAAACCAACATACAAAACCTCTGCTAGAGAAAACGCACATTTGTGCAAATATACTTTTGACTCCAAATATGATCATTGTCTTGTGTTAACCAGCCCCGATCTGCCCATTTGGTCTAATATTAATAACCTCTGTATCCATTCTTAGGCAACAAATAAAAAAAAAACCTCAGATGTTTGATGAAATTTCACAAAATTATACAAAGCTTTACAGTATTAATGAAAACATTAAATGAAAACAATCAGATTAACTGAGGCCGCCATGGCTGAATCACAACATGCTGAAATTCAGTACTGGTATTCAGCTTTTTTGAGATTGCTTACAGATAATAATAATAATAATAATATAACTGTAAGAGGACGGGCAAGGAGGAGGCGGGAACTGGCTGAACAGTAAACATAAACTTTAAGTAAACGCGTGCGTTTCTCTCTCTCTCCAACTGGCGTCTCCGGGTGCCCATTATCTCACTCTCCCACTGATCAGCTGGTTCAGTGCTGGCTGTGCTCCATCACGACCCGGCCACGCCCTCCTCCTCATCACAATCCTCTCCCGCCCGATTCAGGCTGGGGCGCCACCGGTCTGACTAACTCTTTGACGCCTCGACTTAACTCGTGTAAAATACGCTTTACAATGACCAAAGGACATTATTGAAATTACAAATTATTATTGTTAGGCTATTATTGTTGTATTTTCTTATAAACGTCATGCTCAGCAGTTTAAATACTGTTGGGAAATCATACAGTACACCTTCTTTGTTCCTATAATGCTTAAACATTATACTGAAGTCAGTAGATTTGTCGTCATACAAGTTTTAATGAGTTCTTTTAGCTAATTCTTTAAAAAAATGTTTGTGGACCAGTGATTGTTTTACCTTTTTCGCCCCTCATGAATTTGCGTCCCTGTAATTTGCTGTGGCATTGCAAGAATGAATTTGCAAGAACAAATCTATAAATTAGCAAAGATGCAAATTTGTTGTTTTTTAGCATACCTACGTGACTTTCAATTTCAAACTTTACAAGTATACACACTATTAAGACGGACAGAAAACATGGACAAGTTCTTGAAAAGGAAAACTATTGGCAATGGTTATGTGGGATAGTGGTGTGCCGTGGTATTTTTTATTTGTAAAAAGTGTGCCGTGGCAGAAAAAAGGTTGGTAAACACTGTACTAGACTGATCGACGGAACACACAAGACCAACTAGGTATGCAATACGAGCTGGCACTGGACAGCACACATGAGGAGGCTAAAATAGGGAGAGAAATCAAACGGGTTAACGGGACAGGTGAGGCAAATGAACTTATAATAAGCAAACAAGGAGGCGGTGTATGGCGGAAGACAGAGAGATATGCGGCAATGCAGAAACAAAACAAAACAAAGCCATGTGCTCTCATAAGACAACAAAGTATCCCCCCTGGCAGGGGAACGGCCTCCGCAGCCACGAACACTGGCAGTGACTGGGGAACGGCCTTTGTGGCCATGAGAACTGGCAGCTGGTACTGGGAAATGGCCTCCTTGGCCGTGAGCACTGGCAGGGAAGGAGGAAAGGCCTCCGTGGCCACCGGCAAAGGCAAGGGAGTGACCTTCATGGTCGTGAACACAGGCAGTGACAGGGGAATGACCTCCATGGCCAAAAGCAATGGCAGTGACAGGGGAACAGCCTCTGTGGCTGTGAGCTCTGGCAGCAGGAAGGGAATGGCCTCCGTGGCCATTGGCAATAGCAGGGAAACAGCCTCTGTAGCCGTGGACGCTGGCAGCTACAGGAGAACGGCCTCCGTTGCCGTGGCCACTGGCAGCTACAGGAGAACGGCCTCCGTTGCCTTGGACGCTGACAGCTACAGGAGAACGGCCTCCGTTGCCGGGTACGTTGACAGCTACAGGAGAACGGCCTCCGTTGCCGGGTACGCTGACAGCTACAAGAGAACGGCCTCAGTTGCCGTGTACGCTGACAGCTACAAGAGAATGGCCTCCGTTGCCATGTATGCTGGCTGCTACAAGAGAACGGCCTCCGTTGGCATGGACACTGGCAGCAACAGGAGAACAGCATCCATTTCCGTGGATGCTGGCAGCTTCAGGGGAACAGCCTCCATGGCCATGGTTGCTGGCAGCAGCAGGAAAACGGCCTCCATTTCTGTGGGCACTGGCAGGAGAATGGCCTCCATGGCTGTGGGCACTGGCAGCAGCAGGGGAACTGCCTCCTTGGCCATGGGCACTGGCAGCAGCAGGAAAACGGCCTCCGTGGGCATTGGCAGTGGCAGGAGAATGGCCTCCATGGCCATGGGCACTGGCAGCAGAAGGGGAACGGCCTCTATCTGTAAACACACGAGTATTGTTCGATTCATTAAAGCATGACAACCCTACCAGACAACATACTGTATCCAATTCCAAGCATTATAGCAGGTAAATAACTTGCCAAATGGATGCTTTAAATAAAGCTCACTTTTCAGCGGGACTTTTATTTTGAAAGACCTTTGAAGTTCTTCATGTTTTTGAAGGGTTCATTATATCAAACTTCCCGTGACTCGCGAGCTGAATTCTTTGGAGAGTACACAGCCGTTTATACTCTAAACACTACCCTAACATACGTGTTGTTGCATTGTACAATGCATTCAGAAAGTATTCAGACCCCTTCATTTTTTCCCCACATTTTATGTTGCAGTCTTATGCTAAAAGCTTACAAATTTGTATATCTCTGCAAATTTATTAAAAAGAAAAAAATGAAATATCACATTGACATAAGTATTCATACCCTTTGCTACGACACTTGAAATTTAGCTTAGGGCATCCCATTTCTCTTAATCATCTTTGAGATGTTTCTACACTTTGATTGGAGCCCACCTGTGGCACATTCAATTGATTGAACATGATTTGGAAAGGCACACACCTGTCTATATAAGGTCTCACAGCTGAAAATGCATATCAGAGCAAAAACCAAGCCATGAGGTCAAAGGAACTGCCTGCGGAGCTCATAGATCGGATTGTGTCGAGGCACAGATCTGGAAAAGGCTACAAAAATATTTTGGCTGCTAAAGGTTCCCAAGAGCACAGTGGCCTCCATAATTATTAAATGGAAGAAGTTTGGAACAACCAGGACTCTTCCTAGAGCAAGCCACTGGCCAAATTGAGCAATCAGGGGAGATGGGCCTTGGTAAGAGAGGTGATCTTGAACCCAATGGTCACTCTGGTTGAGCTCCAGAGATCATGTGTGGAGATGGGAGAAACTTGCAGAAAGACGACCATCACTACAACACTCCACCGATCTGGGCTTTATGGCAGATAGGCCAGACGGAAGCCTCTCATCAGTGCAAGACACAGAAAAAAGGCACCTAAAGGACCCTCAGACTGTGAGAAACAAGTTTTTCTAGTCTGATGAAATGAAGATTGAACTGTTTGTCCTCAATTCTTAGCATCATGTCTGGAGGAAACCAGGCACCACTCATCACCTGCGCAACACCATCCCAACGGTGAACCATGGTGGTGGCAGCATCATGCTGTGGGGGTGTTTTCAGCGGCAGGGACTTGGGGACTGGTCAGGGTTGAAGGAAAGCTGAACGCAGCAAAATACAGAGATATCCATAATGAAAACCTGATTCAGAGCACTCAGGACCTCAAACTGGGCCAAAGGGTCACCATCAAACAGGACAATGACCCTAAGCACACAACTCTGTGAACCCGGACTTGAACCCAATTGAACATCTCTGGAGAAACCTGAAAATGACTGTCCACCGACGGTCCCCATCCAACCTGACAGAGCTTGAGAGGATCTGCAGAGAAGAATGGCAGAAAATCCCCAAATCCAGGTGTGCAAAGCTTGTTGCATCATTGTTGCACCTACCCATACCTCAATCTTATTAGCAGCAAATCTGAATCTTGTGAGAATTTTGCAGAAGAACATATAGTTACACAATAGTACATTGTATTTTAATGGTAGTACATTGTTGTTAAAGACTCATAATATAAAGTGTGACCAACTGACATGTGAGCACCTCACAAATCATCTTATCTTATGTTTTTTAAGAGATCCATATGCCTCTTAACTTGTAAATGGGAAGTGCTGTAATCAACACATCCTGTGTGAGACAAGTGTGCTTGTGTTTGACAGCATCACCTCCAATGAAAATCAAACAATTGTTGCCTAACTGCACAGTCAAATCACCCTGTAACCGCAGTACAGTAAAATAACAGAACTGTTTACATGGGTAGTTTAAACCAAACCACTGTACCACTGAAATGACTGTAATCATGGAGTCTGGACCTGTCAATGTTGGACGGACATTTAAGTGGCTCTATTTGGCTTGTTTTGGTCATGAAAACATGCATCACTTTTTAGTTATTATTAATCATAAAAACAAGACTGTTATCTTATCCTGTTTTTTCCTATTACCCTTGTTATACTAACACTCATTTTCAGAACTGATAGCTGTTAGAAATGCTCATTTCCTATTATAAACACATACTGTTAGTCATAGGCATCAACTGATACAGTGATTCTGTTTTTGTGATGGACAGCAGTTTTTCCTTTGAAAATAATGCCATTATTAGACGTGTTTGCAAAGGCAAGCGTCTCTATTACTGTTGCTCATATTTGTGATTTCAGCAAAACCCTAAGACCAAGTATTAAACTTTGGCATTTAACTGCATTTTTGTGCCACATACATAAATGATACCTCAAATTGCTTGGCTTTTTTAATAGAGGCATACATTTTCTTCCAAAACATTTTTTTTAATTATTTTTTTTAATTAGGATAAACCACAACACAATACAATAGAATTAAGCCACAACACAATGTGAAATAAACCACAACACAATGAAATTAAGCCACAACACAATGGAATTAAACCACAACACAATGGAATTAAGCCACAACACAATGGAATTAAACCACAACACAATGAAATTAAGCCACAACACAATGGAATTAAACCACAACACAATGGAATTAAGCCACAACACAATGGAATTAAGCCACAACACAATGGAATTAAACCACAACACAATGGAATTAAACCACAACACAATGGAATTAAGCCACAACACAATGGAATTAAGCCACAACACAATGAAATTAAGCCACAACACAATAAAATTAAGCCACAACACAATGGAATTAAACCACAACACAATGGAAATAAACCACAACACAATAAAATTAGGCCACAACACAATGGAAATAAACCACAACACAATAAAATGAAGCCACAACACAATAGAAATAAACCACAACACAATGGAATTAAACCACAACACAATGAAATTAAGCCACAACACAATGGAATTAAACCACAACACAATGGAAATAAACCACAACACAATGAAATTAAGCCACAACACAATGGAATTAAACCACAACACAATGGAATTAAGCCACAACACAATGAAATTAAGCCACAACACAATGGAAATAAACCTCAACACAATGGAATTAAGCCACAACACAATGGAATTAAGACACAACACAATGAAATTAAACCACAACACAATGGAATTAAGCCACAACACAATGAAATTAAACCACAACACAATGGAATTAAACCACAACACAATGGAATTAAGCCACAACACAATTAAATAAAGCCACAACACAATGGAATTAAACCACAACACAATGGAAATAAACCATAACACAATGGAATTAAACCACAACACAATGAAATTAAACCACAACACAATGGAAATAAACCACAACACAATGGAAATAAACCACAACACAATGAAATTAAGCCACAACACAATGGAATTAAACCACAACACAATGGAATTAAGCCACAACACAATGAAATTAAACCACAACACAATGGAAATAAACCACAACACAATGGAATTAAACCACAACACAATAAAATTAAGCCACAACACAATGGAATTAAACCACAACACAATGGAAATAAACCACAACACAATGAAATTAAGCCACAACACAATGGAAATAAACCACAACACAATGGAAATAAACCACAACACAATAAAATTAAGCCACAACACAATGGAAATAAGCCACAACACAATAGAAATAAACCACAACACAATGGAAATAAACCACAACACAATGGAATTAAACAACAACACAATAAAATTAAGCCACAACACAATGGAATTAAACCACAACACAATGGAAATAAACCACAACACAATAAAATTAAGCCACAACACAATGGAAATAAACCACAACACAATGGAAATAAACCACAACACAATAAAATTAAGCCACAACACAATGGAAATAAGCCACAACACAATAGAAATAAACCACAACACAATGAAATTAAACCACAACACAATGAAATTAAGCCACAACACAATGGAATTAAGCCACAACACAATGGAATTAAACCACAACACAATAAAATGAAGCCACAACACAATAGAAATAAACCACAACACAATGAAATTAAACCACAACACAATGAAATTAAGCCACAACACAATGGAATTAAGCCACAACACAATGGAAATAAACCACAACACAATGGAAATAAACCACAACACAATAAAATTAAACCACAACACAATGAAATTAAGCCACAACACAATAGAATTAAACCACAACACAATGGAATTAAACCACAACACAATGGAAATAAACCACAACACAATGAAATTAAGCCACAACACAATAGAATTAAACCACAACACAATGGAATTAAACCACAACACAATGAAATTAAGCCACAACACAATGGAATTAAACCACAACACAATGGAAATAATTTTGTTTGCTTTGCAAATTTTGTTATGTCGTGCACCCCTGGGCCACCGTCACAAATATAGACTGAAATCTGTGAAATCAGTTTAAATGTGTATCTAAATGGCTGTTGCATTCTGTAGAAATCTGTCTGGCTCCTGAAGTATTTTGATAGAAATGATGAATGGATTTGCTAATATTTTCCAAGCGCCTGGGCCAAGAATCCAATATGTAGAAATCTCTTGGAGCTCGATGAGTTCTTTTCTTGTGGTGCAGAGAAGAGAGTGGTTTATGTGGCTTTAATACACACACTCCTGCTTACGCTGTGTATAACTGACAGAACACACATGAGTAAATGAAGCATGTCAGCTGACCTGGGGCCACAGCTTTGAGTTCTCAAGAATCAAATGGGAAGAAATCTCTCAGGGACCCCCCTCGAAAATATCCCTACTGGGATGGGGGAAACTAGTGTCAGTTTCTCTGAAGTTGTATTAAAGGAGCAGTTCACCGAAAATGAAAATTCTTTCATAATTTTGTCACTGCATGCTGTCATTGTACAAGAAACAGCAGTTCCACAGAAGGGAGAAAGTCATAGGTTTGGAACAATAACCGAATTTTCATTTTCGGGTGTGCTATCCCTTGCTAAAGGTTTGTTATAATGGTCTGTTGTCAATATATGAATGATGCTATGTCTTATATCCCAAAACCATGGCTAGACATTTACTCATTTACTCATCCGCCTGGAAACACAAAACAATTGATTGGTTACAAGAGGGTTTTGATCTTGACAATTGCAAGCATATTTAGAGAAATTCTTAAGCTGTTTTCTTTAGCTTATTTTGTCCAACACGATCTTATCTCATCTTTTCACAAACTTTAACATTTGTAGCTTTAATTGAAGTTCAATACTGGTAAAGTGAAATTATATATTCCCACTGTTTTATAACCCTCAGTTGTTATGGGATAATAATTTCCCACTCTCTAGAACATCTCTTTATTAAATACAGCAATTATGTAATTTCCTTCCTAAGCAACACAGAGCCCATTCAAAGCCAGTCAGAAAGAGTAAATATGTTCTGTTTTAGATTAATAGCATCGTGATTGTCTGTGTGATGATGAAGGTTTATTGCATAAGGTATAATGATGTCATCAATATTATGCCACAAATGCTATCAATAGATCTGAAAATGTCTTTAATATATCTGCCTGGCTTCCAACCATATAACGTTCAGTTTATAGCATTCTGTTGTCCAATGACCTAAAGAGAGGATTATTTACTGTGTTATAGATGCCATTTTCAACAAACGTTGCTAAACAGGTTTTATTATCATAAGATGTCAGAAATGTAACTTATTGATGGTTTTAATTTGCTTAAAAATGAGAATTTATCAGTATTTGTGTACACCTTCCTGTCACAGCAATGTTTCCGCCTGAGTTTCCAAGTTGGCAGCCCAACTTCAAGTGGAGTTATATTGCACTTTTCCAAGTAGGAAGTTGGAAATGTGACTTTTCCGAGTTGAGCTCATTATAAGTGTCTTGATCAAGGGAACAATTGTGAATGTTCAAGGATGAAGCCTTGTGGGGTTTGACTCTACATCCTTTTGGTTTCTTGGATTTTTGAACCCCCTACACCACACCACTAAACACAATTCTATGTATTTCGGCTATAACCATATCATTCATTTTAGCCAAAGACTGTGTAACAAAGTAAAAGGGAAAGGAGGAGGTGAGAACCGGCTTGACAATATAAATAATCTTTTAATAAAACAAAAAGACACAAACATAAACACATGCAGGGCGGCTGCCCGTAACTCTCTCTCGAACTGATGCCTCCGGTCAGCCTTTATCTCTCTCGAGGGCTTGATTAGCCTGTTTAGGGCCCGGGACCGGGCCCCGCCCTCCTCCCTGCCACAGACTGATAACCAGCTGATATTTGGCCAAGTTAGGATTATTAGCATTACATGATAGTTTAGCCCACTTTTGTTTTAAGGAATGTTACAGGATCCGTACAAGTTAAGCTTAACCGACAGCATTTGTGGCATAATGTTGATTACCACAAAAAATTATTTTAATACACTCGTCCCTCGTTAATTTAGAATAGAATCCTTTAATTTGGTCACACATTATACACACAGTTTTTTGCATATATACAGTGAAATTTATTAGTTTTCAAATATCCCAGCTAAGCCAGTGAATAGACATTAAAATACACAGAGAGTTTCAAAAGTATGCCACAAGACGTGGTCCCACTTTACATTAGGTGTCTTTAACTACTATGTGCTAACATTAAAATACATTCAATACAATGTTCTTTTTGTGTAGCTACATGTTGTTCTGATTCACATTTTCTGCTACTGAGGTTGAGGTATTGGTAGGTTAAGGAGTAGGGGTAGGGTTAGGTTTAAGATTAGGTGTAAGTTTAACAGTGTAACTACAGATGTAATTAAATGCACATACTTTATATGTAAGTACAATGCAACAGCACGTATGTACTGTACATATGTGGTGGAAATTCAAGGAACTTTGGTGCCTTTCTGTAAGTTTAATACACTTGCAAGCGGACTCAAACCATACAGAGAAAATCACTCTTCGGGTTATGAACAAATGAAACCCCCAAACTCTCTAGCCTATATGGGCCTTAGGATGTAGCTGGATTCAATCACTCTGCATTTCTGATTGCAGACTGACTTGCACAGTGTAATTTGTAGGGGTGTAACGATCCATCGATCTAGATCGATACATCGATCCAATGATCCAATGTTATCGATACAATGCTTAAATATCTATATATTTTAATACTCTCATGTCAGCCACATCCATACAAATTTCTGTCAGACGATGAAGCAACCTTATTACATTCATTTGACTTTATGAGCGCTAAATATGCTTTTCATGTGGGACACGGATGTGCACAGGGTCTTTGAAGCCAAAATTGAGCTCTGCAATTCAGCGGCTCACAAAAGCGATTAATTCGGGATTCCATCGATATCATTGCGCATGCGACCCATTTGAATTTTACATGAGAATTTGCTATTTTAAAGTACCATGTAGCAGTTCAACCATCATTTGAAACGTCTTGACAATATCGGAATATCGATCGCAGGCCCCTGATTCGAATCGTATCATGGCAGACTTTGAAGTATCTGTAAATATCGGATCGCAGGCCAAGAGAATCGATTCAAGATCATATCGTTACGAAACGTCTGATTTACACCCCTAATAATTTGTTTCTCTCTGGGGTTAGCCGGCCCCATCCTCATGACAGTTTTAACCTCCAAAATACCATCTGTTTGAGTTACTTGTCAGATAAGCACGAGGATGCGGGGTTGTGCAAGGTCACTCTTGTCTTCAGAAATGCAGAAACACAGTATGAGATTATAAGTTTTCTTAATTCTAATATGATTATGAATAAACGTAAATATTGTACAATTTCTATTACAACATAATAAGTACATTGTATCAAATGATTAAGTACATAGTAGTTTACATTTACATTTGGCAGATGCTTTTATCCAAAGCGACTTACAGTGCACTTGTTACAGGAACAATCCCCCCGGAGCAACCTGGAGTTAAGTGCCTTACTCAAGAACACAATGGTGGTGGCTGTGGGGATCGAACCAGCGACCTTCTGATTACCAGTTATGTGCTTTAGTCCACTACGCCACCACCACTCCAGTTAAGTAATTAAAGGCACCTAATATTAAGTGGGTTCCTATATACAATATTATCACTTAGTTGCCATAACAACGTAAATTCTGTACAACAGATATTTTATCATGCTAAAATCATGTTAACACATACTTTATAATGTTTACTTCTTGTGGCTATACTTTTAAAACTGTATGCATTTTAATGTTTTTGGCTTACCCAGTCACTTATTTTATTGTACATGCGTATGTTTTTATAGAAACGAGGAACAAGTCAACAACCATAATCAACATTATGATACAAATGCTGTAGATTGAGCTAAACTTGTACTGAACTTGGAACATTCCTTTAACAAAACACCCTGTCTACACCGGACGTGAGTGATGTCCCATCCTAACGCCTTGAGACTGGCTATTCAAATGTAATTTCCAAAATTTACCAACCGCCTTGGATAATACATTAGCATTATTTTGGTCATATATTTGGCCAGCCTACTCTAAATATTGCCATTGGCCATTGAAAAACTCCAATGTCTCTCAGGACAATAATTATGTTCGCTTAGTGGAAAAGTGATCTCTTAACTCTTGCTCCAGAGTTAAAGGAAGAGTTCACTCAAACGTGAAAATTCTCTCATTATTTACTTACCCTGATGCCATACCAGATGTATATTACTGTCTTTCTTCAGCACAACAAGGAGATAGAACTCTGTCAGGTCCTTATAATGGAAATACACGTGTGCCAGCACTTTGACGGTCCAAAAGTCATATTTAGGCAGCATAAAAGTAATCCATACGACTCCAGTCAATCAGTGAATGTCTTCTATAGTGAATCGATAGGTTGATGTAAGAAGCAAGTCGATAATTAAAACATTTGTAACTTTAAATTGGTACATCCATCTAGGGCTCTGATGCAGTCTGAAATGGCCGAACTCTCGAGTGATGTTTGTTCTTCTGTTGTAAATAAGTGCCACTTCCGTATTCTCTTATGTCACGCGACAGCAGCGTTATGCGTCAGCTACTGGTAGGAAGCGCTTTTTAAAAGTTAATAACGTTTTAATGATCAATGTATTTTTTACGCCAACGTATCGTTTTACTTCAGAAGAAATTCATTGATCGACTGGAGTCGTGTATTACTTTAAATGGTAAATGGTCTGCACTCATGAAGCGCCTTTTTAACCTTAACAGTATTCAAAGCGCTTTACACTGTGTCTCATTCACCCATTCACACACATTCATACACCAATGACGGCAGAGCTGCCATGCAAGGCGCTAGCCTGCCATTGGGAGCAACATGGGGTTCAGTGTCTTGCCCAAGGACACTTTGGCATGTGGAGTCGGGAATTGGGAATCGAACCACCAACGCTGAGATTAGGGGACAACCCGCTCTACCACCTGAGCCACAGCCGCCCCTTTATTGCTGCCTAAATATGACTTTTGGACAGTCAAAGTGCTAGCACCTGTGTACTTCTGACAGAGCTCCTTCTAGATCTTCTTCTAAAAATATCAATTTGTGTTCTGCTAAAGAACGACAGCCATACACATCTGGGATGGCATCAGGGTAAGTGAATAATGAGAGAATTTTCATTTTTGGGTGAACTATTCTTTTAAGCAATCAAAGCGATTTTCAGATTGTGTTGCATCCTCCATTAACCAACCTTCTATTGTAGCTGACCTTGATGATCAAAAGCAGGGACAGCAACCAGCATACTCCAGCCTCACATTCGGTCACTGCATACTTCCTAGATTTCATCTTACTTCTCCTTGGAGAGATCGGGCGACAGGCCATACCCTCGCTCGGGCTCGCTGTGTGGTTCACAAGCAGGAGAACACAGCACTCAGGGCCCATGCAGATGCAAAAACAAACACGTCTGTTATAAAAGTGGCCAGGGGTTGGAGATCTGATGATATGTTTACCTTGTGAGGAACATTCCTCTCACTTTCACATTTGAAGTGATAGCCAGCATTTTTCAGAGGGAATTCTTCGCAAGACTTTCCCGTGATCTTGACCTTGTGTAATATATCTCCAATGAGCAGTGTTCTTTGGATGGTGCTTTGCTGCTAATTGCTAAAAATAATGTTTTGTCCACGTCCCATGAAAACTTTATCTTGGTTTTTGACAGTTTATGTTTTCCTCCTACTTCGAGATCTGGCACCCCCCTTTGTGTGCTTTGGATGTTTCGCAGCTCTGGGGGCAAAAGCATTAGCTTCAAACAACATGTACAAGACAAGAATCATTTTTCCTGCACTTCATAAGATGCTGTTTTGGAGGTAAAAGGTTGATTTTAGGCAGAATTTATTTAATAGCTGCTAAAAAGACTATCTAATACTACACTGTGGTTTTCACCATGGTGTCTTCCTCTTCTCTAGGTTTTGCAATTGTCTTATAAGCCATAACGTTCCGTATTTTTGACGAATGGAAACGTCATACATTTTGGCTAAAATAAAGACATCCTATATTTTGTCCGAAATGAAGACGTTCCTTATTTTGTCTGAAATAATGACGTCCCGTATTTTGTCCAATATTAAGACGCTCGTATTTTGGCTGAAGTAAAGATTTACTGTTTTTTAGACGAAAGGAAGATGTCCTGCATTTTGGCCGAGGCGAAGACGTCCTGTATTTTGGCCAACTGGAAGACGTCCTATATTTTGCCCGAAATTAAGTCATATATTTGGCTGATAAAAAGATGTTCCAATATTTTGGCCGAAATGAAGAGGTCTTGTATTTTGGCTGACATGTAGGCATCCCATGTTTTGACCTAAATGAAAGCGTACCATATTTTGGCCAAAATTAAGACACCTTATAATTTGGCCGAAATGAAGAGATCCCGTACTTTGGTCAAAATGATGATGTCCCGTATTTAGGCTGAAACGAAGACATCTCAAAGACATCCCGTATTTTTGAGCATTGTTTTCATTCAGTTTTCTTTAACTGACCAGCACATTCCAGCCTCACATTTGGTCACTGCATACTTCCTAGATTTCGTCTTACTCCTCCTTGGCGAGATCGGGCGACAGGCCATACCCTCGCTCGGGCTCGCTGTGCGGTTCACAAGCAGGAGAACACAGCACTCAGGGCCCATGCAGATGCAAAAACAAACACGTCTGTTATAAAAGTGGCCAGGGGTTGGAGATCTGATGATATGTTTACCTTGTGAGGAACATTCCTCTCACTTTCACATTTGAAGTGATAGCCAGCATTTTTCAGAGGGAATTCTTCACAAGACTTTCCCGTGATCTTGACCTTGTGTAATATATCTCCGTGCAATGAGCAGTGTTCTTTGGATGGTGCTTTGCTGCTAATTGCTAAAAATAATGTTTTGTCCACGTCCCAAGAAAACTTCATCTTGGTTTTTGACACCCCCCTTTGTGTGCTTTGGATGTTTCGCAGCTCTGGGGGCAAAAGCATTAGCTTCAAACAACATGTACAAGACAAGAATCATTTTTCCTGCACTTTGTAAGATGCTGTTTTGAAGGTAAAAGGTTGATTTTAGGCAGACTTTATTTAATAGCTCCTAAAAAGACTATCTAATACTACACTGTGGTTTTCACCATGGTGTCTTCCTCTTCTCTAGGTTTTGCAATTGTCTTATAAGCCATAACGTTCCGTATTTTTGACGAATGGAAACGTCATACATTTTGGCTAAAATAAAGACATCCTATATTTTGTCCGAAATGAAGACGTTCCTTATTTTGTCCGAAATGAAGACGTTCCTTATTTTGTCTGAAATAGCTCCTAAAAAGACTAAAATATCTAATACTACACTGTGGTTTTCACCAGGGTGTCTTCCTCTTCTCTAGGACCCTTATTTAGTTTTTTGTTTTTATCCCCTTTTCTCCCAATTTGGAATGCCCAATTCTCACTACTTAGTAGGTCCTTGTGGTGTCGCAGTTACTCATCTCAATCTGGGTGGCAGAGGACAAGTCTCAGCTGTCTCCGCATTTTATCATGTGGCTCGCTGAGAATCACAACATGTGGAGGCTCATGCTACTCTCCTCAATCCTCACACAACTCACCACACGCCCCATTGAGAGCGAGAACCACTAATCACGACCACGATGAGGTTACCCCATGTGACTCTACCCTCCCTAGCAACCGGCCAATTTGGTTGCTTAGGAGACCTGGCTGGAATCACTCAGCATGCCGGCATCCCTTATTTTGGCCGAAATTGAGACGTCCCATATTATGGCCGAAAGGAAGACATCCTGTGTTTTAAAATGAAAGGAAAACGTCCCATATTTTAAACGAAAGGAAGATGTTCCATATTTTGGCCAACTGGAAGATGTCGCGTATTTCAGCCGTCATGATGACATCCCAAGTTTTGGCCGAAATGAATCCATTCTGTATTTTTACAGAAATTAAGACGTCTTGTGTTTTGGCCAAAATGAATACATCCCGTATTTTGGTTGAAATGAAGATGTTCCTTATTTTGGCTGAAAATGAAAGCATCTCATATTTTGTCCCAAAATGAAAGTGTTCTGTATTTTGGCCGAAATAAAGACGTCCCAAAGACATCCCGTATTTTTACTGAAATGAAGGCATCCTGTATTTTGGCCGAAATGAAGACGTCTTGTATTTTGGCTGAAATAATGATGACCAGTATTTTGGCCAACTGGAAGACGTCCTATATTTTGCCCAAAATGAAGATGTCCTATAATTTGTCTAAAAAAAAGACGTCCTATATTTGAAGTCCATATACTTAAAGAAGTCCAGTATTTTGGCAGAAATTAAGACATCCAGTATTTTGGCTGAAATGAAGAGGTCTTGTATTTTGGCCGAAATGAAGACGTCCCAAAGGCATCCCATATTTTGGCCGCAATTAAAACGTCCCATAATTTGGCCGTAATGTAGACATATCGTATTTTCAACTAAACGAAGGCGTCCTGTACTTTGGCTTAATTAAAGACATCCCGTAATTTAGCTGAAATGAAGATATCTTTATTATACGGGATGCCTACTACCTAACTTGAGCATTCTAAGGCATCATAAGCATGCAGTCAACAAAGGTAGTCGCCAAAATTATGCCTATATCTAAGACACCTTTTTTGATCAAATCTAAGGCTGCATCACATTGGATCCTTCATAAAGAACAGAGCTACAGACTCTGTACAGCTCAGGGCTGATGTGAAGTTTTTTGGCTATTCATTTCTTTATTCAGTCATACTGAAACTGGATGGGAGTTGAACAGACATCAGAGTTCAATCAGGCATTTCATAGACTAAGTCTGTGAGTTTCTTCACTAATGCTGCCAGTCTACTAAAGAGACGGAAGAGAAAATAACCAGAGCCAAAGAAAACAGCCACTGTCCCGGGAGCCATCGCGCTGTTGCCTCCAGTGGATAATCACCGTCTGCCCCTCAGAGCGGGAGCCGCAGTCGCTGAAAGCTCTTAGATAAACATTAAAGCCGACCCTTGTGTTTGGATAAACTCCCTGCAGGGATAACACGCCTTTACTCATAATATCTCTCTTTTTAAGAGATTCATGACAACAACAAAAAAAGTGATATTTTAAAAATAGAATTTCTGTACTTAATGATTCTCCAAGTAGGGCACAAGTGTATTGTGGTCACTGGAGTTCATAAACTTTCATATATTCACATTTGATACACATGAGATTCACATTTCAAAGACTTTGTCCTCTTACTAACCCTTTTGTTCTGTCTGTAATAAAACAACCCACCAGTATTGTCTATATTCTGGCATGTCAGACTGTCTCTAACATTGACTGTCTGAAACCGTTTTTTAGGTTGTCTAATCTCAGTCAGAGGGGTTTTACTGTATTTCTTTTTGCAGACAGAGATGTTTGTCTGTTGGCTACAGCAATGTTGTTTTTTTCGTACTTTTCTTAGGAAATAAGCAGCGAGAGTCTTGCGGGAAGACTTGTCAAGGCGACAGGAACAATGAGTGGATGGGGGTCAGCTTGGCACGACAGGACAAACCCAACGGCAAAATCCTGGTATGTTCCATCACAACACAAAAAAACAAATGCCAATGTCTTCCACGCTATGTTGGAATTGCTTGCAACCAACTGTGTGTGAAAATTGCTCTGGTCAGATGATAAAACGAATGGCTCAGAATCTAACTTCTAATGGAAGAAGTTGTGTTTGAAGTGATTGTAAAATAAGCGCACATCTGTTCGTCTTACATACCAATTATTTGTTACGACTATTACGCCATGTCTTAACCGAGTGTGATACAGCGATTAAAGCTATCTGGTCCATTTAAATGCAACATGCAACGAGCGATTGCTTGGTTTCTATTAATGCCATGTCACTTCGGATAGCCCCACCCACTTTGAAATTGAAGTGGTCCAAAATCCTTCATTAAACATCAAATGTATTCTGATTTTGTTGCTCAACCTTGATCCAGCTCATCTAGCTCTAAATATACTGTATTGTTATAACCATTGATTTAAATATTGATTGAACTTTTTTAATGCTTTTTATTAAAACTATAGTTCATTTATCGTCTGCTGATTCAACATGCATCAACATTGGTGTCTTCTGCTGTTGCCCTTGTTTAGTAAAAGGCTTCACGTTTATTTTAGTGTTGCGCTTAATAACACCCTTTTACCATGATAAAATCACTTTAATGCACAACCTCTTTTGTCGTATTGCTTTATTATTCAATTCTTACATAGAACATGTAGGCAGTGTTTACACTGGGAATGCAGATTATAGAGGAAACGTGTTCAAAACATTATTTACATGAAACGTGAAGATGAAAGACTCGTTCAGCGGGTAATTATGGTCAACATTGTCCAGATGTTTGTTTAGTGATTTAAGTCGTGGCAGTATTGAGTGATGTTGTGCATGAAACCCATTAAAATGACCACTGGAAAATGGATGTATTTCACCAATGGGGGTCTCCTTAGAGTTCAATCTTTTTTATGAATTAAAAACGATCTCAAGGATATGTTATTTCAACCCTTGTTTCACAATTTTTGTTTCTTAACCACCTCTAACGACTGAAATTGTGATCTTCTCAGCAGTTGTTTAATTCAAACCACATCGACTTGTAAAACACGGGGAGAAACCGAAGCCATCATTGTTACAAATATCTTTCACGTACACCGCGTTGTTAAACTCCAGCTGTTCGGCACATCAAGAGAAAGCAAAGCTGTTGCTCTCAGAGCTCACCATGGGCCCTGAGCATTTGAAGTGGGGCTGTTCTCTCTTGATGACAGATTGGAGACCTGGAATAGACACTTTAACTGGACACACAAGTCAAACATGGCATTAGCACCAATCACAGACAGTTTTCCTCTCATTGAGGGATAGCAGGGTTTGATATGGCTTAGGTTGTGTCGTGGTGGTCCGACTCAAGGGCAGAGCCCTAGTTAAGTCTTTACTGAAGAACCCTGCAGTGGGTGATGAGGCCCTGAGCTTCTTACAGAGCCTCCGGTGGTTTATGATGGGCATCTTGCAGGAAGGCTGGATCAGGGTGGTCTGGAGGAGGCAAGGACACTTTCAGCATTATTTGCTTTCATCTTTGAAGACAAAGAGGCGGAAGTATGGTGATTATGAAGAGATCACATTATAGTTGTGTGTTGTAATTATGATGATTATGCAGTAGATGGGAGTAATGTAGGCATTTGTGAGAGTTACAATGGCAAATAATAACGTAAAGAGGTTGAAGTAGGTTAAGACACCAAGTTGTGAGACTGTGTTACAGTCATTTTGCTACCATGTAACCATGGTAAAATCAGCGTAATGCCTATAGTGTAACAGCAATAAAGCACTTTACTATACCTACATTTCTTTGCACAATTATTTTTACGTGGCTCATTGTGTCTGTTGCAGGAGTTTCTTGGGTTTTCCTTTATTCCTTTTCACACAAATAATGAGAAAACTGCATATTATCACTTTGTAAACACACAATGCTTAGATCACCATTGAAGATCTAACGGGATGAATGGTCCCCTGTCCCGCCACCTAAGGTCTTACTGAACAGAGTAACTTGGTCGATTTAAATCGGCTGTTAATAAGTTTGAATATTGAGTATGCTATATTATTTACTGTACGTGAACTAATAATTTAAGCAGTAATTTTGCAATAATTGCATTTATTCCATGCCATAGATATCCATTTAAAATATATTTTTATTTGCCTTACCTTAACAAGCATTATTACAATCTAAAATACAATATAATATAATGCTTTAAAGAAACTGGAGAGCAGCTCGTATCCACCATTGAAATCTGCTACTCCGAAGAACCACACGGTTGCTTACTTTGTTAAGTCACGCTAATTTCATATTTTAATGGACATTAATAATCACGATTAAAATATCAAAGGCAATAATCGACAATTATGACCCTAAACTGGGTATATATGAATGTGTATGTATTGTTTGTTTCTATTTATCATAAGACTGATACTCACTTATTGTTTTGGGTATGGCTGGCCATTCTCGCACTGGTCCCAAGTCAGCTAGAAAGCGTAAACGCTTCCCTGACTCTGTTTCTTATCCCTCGTACTCTGACCTCGATACACAGGCACCAAAACCTCTCCCATTTAAGCCTAGCCGTCCATTCGGTATTGACCTAGGTAGCGTTCGTCTAGGCTAGGCTGTGCGGTCAACCTCTAATATGATGTTGCGAGAAATTTTTCATGCTCTTTTTACTCAGGCTTTATTTGCTGAGATATGCAGCTTTACAAACTGTCATATATTGGGCATATATCTATTACACATTGTATGTTTAGGGTCCAAGTTTACATTAATTTTGAGTTGTCCATCATGCTTTGTTTTCCGAAAGCCACCGAGTGGAAATGGACCCATGGCGCTTGGGCCCGTCATCGCTGCTTGCAGCTATATTTATATATAGTATTTCTAATGTGTATAGATAGACAGACAGCATTTATAGTGTTGATTGTACTAGTATGTCATTGTGGTGTCATTACTTTTTGGGACTTTCAGGAATGTGTGGATCCTCGTGTGTTGTCGAAACGCATGCACAGGTTACTGGTTGAGTTTAGTGTGTGCGTGCGCAGTGAGGAAATGCTTTGTCGGATAGTTACTGAACTTAAGATGTTACCGATGTATAAACATTTCTAAACCTGTTAATTCGACATGCAAATGGCGTTATACTGTGTATCTGTTAGCGAGCGACGTGATAAAACTATTGCTTCTGTTAATAATGAACAAAGCTGTTAACATTGCAAGCGTCTGATGTTGAAGCGATCTATAGTTTTGATGCCTTTCATATATTGGTGTTCCATCATCAGTCATAATGCAGCATCTCCCCCTAAATTCAAAATATGGAGGCAAATAAATGCCCCCACAAAGAGTTCTTGTTGTTTTATTAATAACATTTGATAGCCTACTTCCAAATGCATACATCGCGATCTTCATTGGTTTGTTGTGCAGATGTTGTCGAGTCAGTGGCGGATTCTCGCGCCATAAATGCGTGCAAATGGGCACTTGCTTCTCACGCTCCACAGCAGTTCGATGTCGTGCTCACGTGCTAAATTACGTGACCGCTCAGCCCTATTGTTCAAAATATAAATGGACCCAAATGCTACAATGAAGTTAATAATAATATTAACTAAAATAATATCTAGATAAATAGCTTGATGTGAAATAACACATTATTAATGATATAATGATAATTTTACATTAACCACTTTTTATTGTGCGAATCAAATCTCTAATTTTCATTGTGAAATTTTTATTTTTGTATTGTTTTATTCAATTGGCATGAAGGAGTTGCATGTACGATTTTTTTAAGCTCCTCATTCCAAATCTGGAGAAATGCTGTCATCTCCTCCTCCATGCCGGTGCATTAATTTATTAGGTTATGTTAATTTAATAGACAAAATATTTGGAAAAATGTGAATGAGGAAAAACAGTTTAGTTTCAGAACCAATGCACATCATTCGATGTACAGATCATGCAATTTTGTAATTACTGAAACATGCCATTTTTATAATTGAATTGTTTAAATTCAATATTTTATGAGGTTATAATAGAAAAATAAATATCACCCTTGTAAAGGTAAAAAAATGCCCCTTGGAAATCAAATATTGCCCCTTAATGTAAACGTTGATTTCTGACCCTGGTTCCATCTGACCTATACAGGAATTGAGAAAAGTTTTATCCCCCCTCCAAAGTGTGTAAATCCCCCCGATATGAGCCGTGTAAGGGGGAATTCCCCCTCATTTTCGGAAATGAATTTCAGGCCCTGTTAACGCTGTAGCAGATGACTTGTAAGGCAATACATTTTAAAGTTTGCATTACATAACCAAATACATTTACAAGCTTGTTCGACTGCGATCAAATTGTGCGGTAGCTCAACTGAGAGGTTTGAGTGGTACACTCAAAGTTGAGTTGAGTTTCACAGAAGCACCACAAAATGACATGGTTGCTTCAGTTGTTTTTCAGCTCACATTTGCTTTTTATGACACTATTGGTTAGGATTAGGGTAGGGAGGACGAGTTTGTTGATTTAAAACTCGATAAGAGCATTAACCTTAAAAACATCCTCTGTTTGGGAGAATATTGTAGTGCCACACAGCGTACATTTGGCCTTGAACTGTTGCGATATGTGTAAGGAACCATACAATGTCATTTTGTAAATATGACGCAACAGTCACGTAATTTTCATGAGATCCTGCTGGAAAACAGGTACTCTAATATCAAAACGGGACTTCATACATTTATTATGAAAACACGATCGGCAGATGAATCCAGTTCAACACACTTGGGTCAATCGTCCATGACAAGCGTTCAATGAAAAACATCCAATAGCACTTTTTGTCCATAAAAGTGATAAATCTGAGAAATATTGATATATTCTCCATTGTTTACATGAGATCTCTCCTGAAAGAATTACCCTTCATCATCGTCTTCAACAAACTGCAATCTGAGCCGCATTCATGTTGTAAAACTGTAGATGATCTTATATATTAGAGTCTCATAAACAAAATGAGCCCGTCTACAAAGTCTATTTTTAAAAATGGGGCGTAGTTTTATTCAGAATAGCCGATCAGTGCCGTCAGATTTTGTGTCGTCTTGAGAGGCGGAGCCTTAATATTACTCTGTACACCGGCAGCGATTTTACAGAGAAAAAAGCTGCAGGAACCTCATTTTTATTCGATCATCTTCAAATCTGAAACGTAACTTCTTCAGACTCATGGCTTTGGGAACATTGTATTTCTGGGTTGTTTTGGCACTTTTATTATTGTTTATTTAATTATAAAAACATGTTCAGCACAAAATATTTCCATTTCTATAAACTTCAGCTTCTCTAACTTTAACAAATAACAACATATATTAATTCTGAACTTGGGAAATAAAGCCTATAGTGTCGTCTTTCAAAAGATACTACAACTGTCTCCATACTCCGAAGGGTCCCGTAAATACAACCATTTAAGCTCAAAAAGGGGGCGTGTATCAACAGGTTAAAAAAATCCCATTCATTTTCTCCATAGGGGAACTGAAATTTAACAATAACTTATAAACCTTTAAAGACAAACCTACTGTGAAATTCAGAGGTTGATAATCGAGGATGTATGCTTCTGCTGAACCCATCAGTCCACCTTATTTAAACTTCCTGGTAAAGAACTACACTACCCCTGATCCTGAGTAGAGCTGTTTTGAGCTCTGACACAGAATAACAGACTTGCAGTGTTTCCCAACACAATTCAGCATGCTGCCAGATAGTCATCTGACATCATGTGTGAATGTTTTTATGAATCTATGTGCCTGTAATGCCTTTAACTATGTTGTTCATCTCAGTGGCCCGTGTAAGAGCTGTTATGCACTTTCTAGCATGGAAATACAGAAAGACTTTTTGATGAAATTTGGTTTCACCCATCTTGAGCTCCTCAGCCCCCTGTTTACTTACAAAGGCATGGGATTTGACTTCAAATAAAAGAGTGGAGTGCAATTTATGGTGTATGATTACGTGGCAGGAATAACGAGGAAAACAGAGGTGTTTTGGATTGCGAGGGAGGGATCTGCTTGATAATTTACATGTTTTTTTATTTGCTCTGGTGGGATTATGACTCTGTCTGTTTCTGTGGGTGTGTTTCAGTTCATGCACAAACAACCCTTATAATTTCATCTCAGCACAAATCACCACTTAAACGTTTACTTCCGAGTCAAAAAGCTCAAGTGACCGTTAAAGCATACATCTATATAGGCAGATTGTCGAAGGCTTTGCATATTATCTCACTTGCATGAACAGCATAGCAAAACTAATCCAAACGAAAGCCTCTGGATATTTTGCACTTATTGTAATATACAGTATACAGAGTAGACCGGTAAACAACACGTCAAAGTGATGGAATAAAATGTATCCAAATGATGAGCGGTTCACTTTAACTTTACGCCCAACAGCAACACATCAGAATAAAACTGACTTGACTTACCAATGAAGTTCACTACGCAGATCTGCAATCAAGAGCAGTAACTTTGAACCATTGTAACAGCATTGGAAAATTACACTGTTTATTGTGGCACACATCCTCAACTGGCCTTTTGGCACTTTTGCACTGCACGTTATGGTTCGACTCGCCTCGACTCTACTCGCTTTACTTTTCTGAGTTTGCTTTTCCACTGCAGTTTAGTGCTTCTCAATGTAGGTGGGATTATAGGCTGATCGTCATAGTTGCGCCACCTCTACTGCCGTGACATCATCTTAAACACGAGACAAACTGACCAAAACAGTAACACGACCTCTAGCCGTTAGCTACTAGCTCATTGTGCTGCATAAAGCAGTTGTTGATGGTGATTTTACACAAGTGTAACAGTTAAATTGGGCTGGTTGTTTTAGAAGCTTTCCAGTAGCTGGTCAACTAAATAAACTGAAGCTTTCAAGCAGAGTATAGAGTTAACCTAACAAAATATACCATCCTCCATCATGGATCAACGCCAGTCCAGGGCACTCTCCCTCCCATTGCTCGCCGGTTTAGATAGCGTCCATTTGGTCGAACCACTTCCACTTTTCCTTGATGGTTCTGTAGTCACTTTTAAGTGTTTTTAACTTTTCCCTACGCTGTTGGTAGGTCTGGTGGTAGCCATGTGCGGCCAACAGCTGATACACTTCCTCAGAGACTTTTTATTTTCGCTCATCGCTAACGAGTGGACCGTCTGCACCTCGTTTATTGACCACAGCGTGGTTTTGTGCACAGCCATTTCTTATTACACGATTAGAAAGTCGCGTGAACAAATGATACTGCTATCGCTGTTGCTAACTTTAAAACTAGCGGGTTGATATCACGCGGTCGGAAATCCAGTGACGCTAGTAGTGATGATTCTCCCTGACCAATCAGTGATCTGCAGGATTTTGACGTCACATTTAGTATCGGCTTGCTTGGAACCTCGACCGAGGTGGTACTAAAAAAATGACCAGATACCAGGTACTATCCACAGTGGAGAACCCCAAGAAAGCGAGCAGAGTCCAGTTGAGTCGAGTTGTACCATGCAGTGAAAAAGCCCCTTTAGATGCTTTCTCTATTTTTCTCTCTCTCTGGCATCAGAATGTCAGGGATTTGCTCTCTGGCTCTGCTCATGGTACTGAGCTTTTCTGTTGTTGCTGAGATCTGAGATGTTTGAATGACGATGCTCAGCTCTCTAAAACCACCAGCCCCCTAATATCCTCTAATATCCCGGACATATTAGATTCACAGCCGTGGCCAGACTTGGCTTTGCCTTCTGTTTATGTCTCAGAAGTTAATTTGGCTTTGAAATGAAGAGAAGAAAAGACTCAGACTTTCAGTCTGATTTTGTGTATCCTGTTTGTTTCTTGGTGCAATTACCATCCTGATAATGAAGCCTGAACAATATTCTACCTTACAGATGCGTACTACAAGTCAAAAGTTTGGAACAGTTACATGATTTCATGCTTATCTTGATCTTAATGACCCGTTAGATCTAAAGTCCTATGCTTAAATGCTTAAAATTAGTAATGTATACAAATATAAAGAGTCCGGCATACATGTGAACTCATGAAGTTGGTTCAGAGTATGAACAGAGTATGTAAAGCAGGAATCTATGCAAAGTATGACTGCTTCGATTTTTGTTTAACATTTTTGGTCACTACATAATTCCAATATTTCCATTTTTATTATTTTATAGTTGTGATGATTTAACCATGATGCTAAATTGAGTGGATGTGTCCAGACTTTTGGCTGATACTATATATATACTGTACTATATTTTTGTGAGTAAGCCACATGACTCTTACCGATCATCCTTCTCTTTTATTATTGTCTGCAGGCCTGTGCTCACCGTTGGAAGAATGTATACTATGAATCGGAGTATATACTCCCCCATGGCTACTGCTCCGTCATCCCAGCCAGTCTGCAGGGCAAGTCACAGCCCCTGATACCATGTTATGAAGGTACGACTCACTTTCTATAACCACCAACCATGTTGATGGACCATCAAACTGCAGTTCATGGCCCTAGTGTGATTATTACATTTACATTTATGCATTTGGCAGACGCTTTTATCCAAAGTGACTTACAGTGCACTTATTACAGGGACAATCCCCCCGGAGCAACCTGGATTAAGTGTCTTGCTCAAGGACACAATGGTGGTGGCTGTGGGGATCGATTATTAAACCACAAAAGGCTTTGATTTAATTGAGTCTGTATGTACTGCACACTTCAAAGTGAATGAGTGTTCTGTTCTCTTTCATCATCTACACACAGAGCACACATGATGCTCACGATGCAGTGTTTTCAGTGTTTGAGTGGCCAGCTTCACACATTCACTTTGAAGTGCACAGAACATGCAGATTTTGTATTTATTTTATTTAATCGCAGCCATTTGTGGTTTAATAATGACTCTAGAATGCAATTTCAAAAAAAATTATTATGCATTCAATCATCTATTTTTATACCAAATATGTAAAATTCCATGAAATCTGCATTTTATTGTTTATTCTGTTTTTATGACTGGATGGTGCAATTTCGTCTGCATTTTCTGCATTGCTGAAATCTTTGATGATATTGTGTGATGCATAAGGAATCTTGTTGGGTGTACTGTACAATAAAATGGATGTTTCAGTTGAGTAGTTCTGGTCAAACAATATGTCAAAAACTCAACTGAAGCTGGCTACGGTGTTGATGCCGTCTGTCCAAGCCTTGAACCATTGTAACAGCATTGGAAAATTACACTGTTTATTGTGGCACACATCCTCAACCTGCTTCACAATGAGTTGTGGAGCCCAGATCATCCTCCAAAACCTCAGACTGATGTTGTCTGGCATCAAAGGCATGGCACCACCAGAGCCAAAGAAGAAGCATAGTTTCAGTCTCTTGTTGAGAGAAATTTGAGTTGTCCTGGCAGGGCGCAGCACCTGAGAGTTTGGAGGACACATTTTGGGTTATACGGATGAAAGATATGATGCATTGTACAATAAGCTAAGGGATAGTTGAGCCTTAATTGACCCAACAATACTTGAAGAGAAGCATTTAGACTGCAAGGATGACTGTAGTGGAACCTGCAGTGGGTAAAACCATGGCAATTTGATATATACAACTGAATGATTAGCATATTTGTCTACCATGGTATTTACATACTCTAAGGTACTTCATGGTATTACCATGGTACATGTAAAAAATTTGATATTTCCGTGGTACATGTAAACAAAAAACATGGTAAACCTAGCATGTTTTGATGTAAGATTACAAAGTTAAAATTAAGACCAGGAACTTATATTGATGATATTGTAAAATAAACAGCTGTTATTACCAAATTTGGTTTGCACTCACTTTTTATCACCATCCCCATCACTTATTATACTTAGACAGATGTTATTGTAGTATAGTGAGTGTTTCGCCTTTAATCAGCTCTAAATTTCATCATCCCAGTAGGATTGCTCATATTTTACAAGATGTTTTGGTTTGATGTGGAAAGAGCGAGGGAAGCTATGAGAAATTATATTCATGACCAGAATATGTCTCCCTGTTCAGCTCACAAGTTACTCAGCCGCCCATATATTTCCTTCCGTTTCATTTCCCGACTCCAGTCCAGTTTGTTCTGGGCCAAGCGGGCATGGTACTATGTGTGTGCAGTGCATTTTGGGGGGATCCAAGCCTAATATTGTTTGTAACCAGAGAGCACAGCAGTCCCCCCTTTTCAAACCCTCCTGAGTGTGAGCATTTGTTGAATGCGCTGCTGCTTAGTCGTTCACAGTCTGTCTCGCGGCCCCCAGATTCCTCTTGGAAGGAGTTGGGATTTTGACTAGCTCCATATGGAATTTAGGATGAACTCCAGTAAATGCTGGCTCAGTCTCACAGCGAAATCATTTGTGGTCTGTTGTTTTTTCTCTCTCCATCTCTCTCCCCCTCCTCACTGTTGCAGACCATAAGAAGACCTATGGGGAAGAACATGGCTCCTGCCAAGCCGGGATCGCGGGCGTTTTTACTGAGGTCAGTAGAAGTACGAGCTTGTTATGCGTTTTCACATGTGTGGTGCTCTGGGATGTTGAATTTTCACTTTGATTACAGGGTGATAAGACACAATTAAATCAAAAACTGAGTTTTGTGGCTGTTAGTCCATTTCTGAGGCCTTAAAGTGGCAAGAAAAAAGTATGTGAACCCTTTGGAATTATCTGTTTTTCTGCATTAACTGTTTTTAAATGTGATCTCATCTTCATCAAAGTCACAAGTATAGACAAACACAATGTGCTTAAGCTAACAACACACAAACAATTATAATCGTTCATTTTTTTATTGAACACATCCCATTAAACATTCTCAGTGCTGTGGAAAAAGTAGGTAAACCCTTGGATTTAATAACTGGTCGATCCTCCATTGGCAGCAATAACCTCAACCAAGAGTTTCCGGTAGCTGCGGATTAAACCTGGACAACATTCAGAAGGAATTTTGGACCATTCTTCCTTCCAGAACTGCTTCAGCTCAGCCATACTCAGGATGTCTGGTGTGAACGGCTCTCTTGGGGTCATTCCACAGCATCTCTATTGGGTTAATGTCTGGGCTCTTATTTGGCCACTCCAAGCCATTTTGTAGTGGATTTACTTTGATGTTTAGGGTCATTGTCTTGCTGTATCACTCAACTTCTACTGAGCTTCAGCTGGGGCACAGCCACCCTGATATTATCCTGTAGGATATCATGATAAACTTGGAAATTCTTTTACCCTCTATGATGGCAAAAGTCCAGGCCCTGAAGCAGCAAAGCATTTCCAAAACATGATGCTCCCTCCACCTTACTTTACTGTTGGGATGATGTTTTCGCCATGTGTTGTTCTGAGTGTTCTTCCCAAAAAAATCAACCTTAGTTTCATCAGTCCTCAAAACATTTTCCCAGTAGCGTTGTGGTGTTTCGAGGTAATTGAGCATTCTGCGGTGTGCACTTTGAGTCATCTTGACTGGACGGCCACTTCTAGAGAGAGTAACTACAGTACTAAGTAATCTCCATTTATAGACAGTTTGTCTAACTGTGGATAGATGAATATCTAAGCTCTTAGAGATAACTTTGTAAGCCTTTCCAGCTTTATGAAAGCTTCTGAGATCTCTTTTGTGTGAGGCATGGTCCACGTCAGCAGATGCTCCTTGTGAATAACAAACTCAAAATGTTTAAGTGCTTTTTATAAGTCAAAGTAGCTCTAACCCACACCTCCAATCTCATTTCATTAATTGGATGCCAAGTTTTCCAACTTCTGCCTTGCCCAAGGACTTTTCTTCATGTGGAGTTGTGTGGGCCGGGAATTTAACTGCCAACCCTGCGATTAGTAGCCAACCCGCTCTACCACCTGAGCCACAGCCTCCCCTAAATCCTTGGGCATATTAAAATTCCAGAGCAAAAGATCGATTTTGGAATTTTAAGAATCAATATCGGGATTGTTTAAATGAAGATCCTGATTAATTGGAAAGTCAGTATTTTTACCCAGCCCTACACCAGACATCATTGGAACAAAGCCAGTGTTGACTTGTTCCATAAAGCTGAAATCGATGTTGGAAGTTCACACAAAGGAACCTGAAAGGCTTAACCCATAGCAGAATGGAATACCTTGCATCTCTTCCATGGCTGGGCATCTGCTCTACAGCCGCTTTGTGGTTTGGTTCGTAATGGCATCTTATAGTTCGGCTGAACATCTTGAGTGACCATCAAGACCTGAAGCGTCTAAAACAGATGTTTAAAAACTCTGAAACTCCTTGATCGAATGCTGATGGCTTGGCTGGAGGTGGTGTTTTATGTGTTTGGCAGTACGGCCGAGTCAGATAGCATTTGTGTGATTTTTTGCAGTCTGGCCTTGTCAATGGAAAAAGCAGTGAACTCAAAACAACTACTGAAGAGCCCCGTTACCTTCATCATTCAAGGGATATTCCATGCATCTAGTTTTTTTAATTTGTATCCTCAGAAATAATGGGTGGCAGAAAAAGGAAACATATCAGGGCAACATATTTATGACTAAACTTTTAGTAGTAGTGCTTGCTAAGGCAAGTTTTTACTATTACTATTTCTCATATTCAGGGTTAACTCTTCCCACTCTGTTTGTGCTACATACATAAAAAGGGGGGGTTTTCATGCTGTGGTCATGTAAAACAAAATGCCTTGTCTTATTTGGAGAGTGATGTTGCGATGTTGTGGGGCAATTAAAACAGATCAAAGATCCCTCTCAGCTTAAGACTCCACTGAGTGATCAAAGCAGAGAACGACATGCTTTTCAGCTCACGGTCGGGTTACCAGCACATAATGCAAGATAGTTTGTGGCTTTCGGTTGACCAGAGCCTCGCTAAATGCTCTGTGTTTTTCTCCTATAATTCTAAGCTTTTTTCAGCCATGAGGAAATACGCGGAAACCTGTTAAAATTGGTGGGTTTTTGAATGGATCTCACATGATTTTATATTGATTTCTAGGAACTGGTTGTCATGGGTGCACCAGGCTCTTATTACTGGACCGGAACCGTCAAAGTGTTTAACATGACATCCAATACACACTACAACCTTAATCAAGATTACACGAGTCCACGGAGATACAGTTACCTCGGTAATACCGCAACAAAACTACTACAACATTTCCATGCCATTAGAATCAATATTGTCCCTCAGCCTATAACAGATTTCTGTTGTTTTTAGGATATGCAGTGACTGCTGGTCACTTTTCCTCTCCGACTTCCTTAGACATTGCAGCTGGTGCACCTCAAGACAGCGGTGGTGGAAAAGTAGGTGCTTGTAACTTTGTTCCTTAATCAATTTATTGCAAATATTAGAGGTTGCAACATTAGTTCCAGGTTTTGTTGCTAGGTCACATGGACACAATGAAGCTACAATTTCATCTATTTTATAGGTTTACATCTTCAGAATTGAGGGAACATCTCTTGTGAAGTCGTTTCAGGCCTCAGGAAAAATGGTAGGTACAATATGCATTTTATTTACAAACATAATAACTCCCACTGCTGTATGTAGTCAATTATAGCTACTATAGGCTACGTCCACACAGGTTACATTTTCGTTTGATCCACACTAGATTGGCGTTTTCCTCCATTGAATCGTTTCGAAAACGACTGATGTTAAAAACTAAAAACAGAGTTTTCAAACTTAAAGGTGCACTCAGTCATTTTTTCCTCATTGAAAAAATTTCACTCTTAAAGAAGTTAACTAATTAATATTCAATAAATATTTTTTTGAAACTTTAATATCATGAGCACTCACATGACTCTTATTTTACATGGAGAGGGTCCCCTCATGGGGACTGCCATGTAAGAATCACATGACCAGCTGAATACTTCTCGCTAAATATCAGTAACCGTCCTGTTATTCGAGACTTTCAGTTATGAATAAATGAACCATGGCTGACAGTGAAAAGTTAATTTCAGCAATGGCATTGGTAACCGGTCTGGACTTATATAGCGCCTTTTTAACCTTAACGGTATTCAAAGCGCTTTACACTGTGATACATTCACCCATTCATTCACACATTCATACACCAATGACGGTAGAGCTGCCATGCAACTTGGGGTTCAGTGTCTTGCCCAAGGACACTTCGCCATGTGGAGTCGTGTGGGCCGGGATTCGAACCACCAATCCTGCGATTAGTGGCCGACCCGCTCTACCAACTGAGCCACAGCCACCCCATAAACATCAAAATATTGTGTTTGAATGATGCTACATCCAGGCCCCTAGGTGTCAGTGTATGTCCAAGATGACATAAACATAAAAAAAACTGAGTGCACCTTTAAAGGAATATTCCATGTTCAATACAAGTTAAGCTCAATCAAGAGCATTTGTGGCATAATGTTGTTTGCCACAAAAAAATTATTTCGACTCATTCCTACTTTTCTTAATTGGGATTAATTGCAGAAATGTGAAGCTTATAATTGTTATAAAAGCACTTCTGTTAAAACTCTTGTGTTATTTGAGCTGAAATAAAGTTGTTTAAATTGTCAGATTTTCATTTGAAAGAATAGGGCAAGTCTAAATCACTATTATGCCACAAATGCTGTCGATTGAGCTTAACCTGGTTTGAACCAGGAATATTCCTTTAAGCAGATTTGTATGGACGTGGCATTAAAGGTATAGTTCACCCAAAAAAATCAAATTATTTCATAATTTCCTCACTCGTTCCAAACCTGTATGATGTTCTTTCTTCCATGGATTGAACACATAGTAAGTTATTTTGCAGAAAGTCCAGACTTAGTCCAGACTAAATGGTCTATAGGACTCGTGTGCTATATTCCAAGACTTCTGAAGCCATAGCATTTTTTTTTCTATTTGACGCTTACCTTCAAATATTGCACGTTAAGTCGTCTCATTTTAAATTTAAAGTCAGTGAGGTCAACCTCATTGTTTCTCATGTGTTTCATCCTTGCTGTCATGGCATGTAACACCGGTTTGGAACAACGTGAGTAAATTATGACAGAATTTACATTTTTGGACTGTCTATTTATTTAAATGGCTTTTATAACATTTTGTAGAATCTTTGTAAACTTTTGCCTCTACTAGATCTGTATTAGATCCAGGTAGTTGTTTACTTTAAGTGATCATACACTTTGTTTATTGAAGTATTTCTGAGAGTCAGTTTTTCCTACAACGCTGCTAAAGGCAGACTCCAGTTAGGGTTGTTGGGGCAGTATAGCTCAGTCATAGCTTGACTTCCTTCTAAAGGAAACTCACAATCATTAGAACTGTATGAGGTAATGTACAGTAAGTGTTGGACACAGAGGACGGATTTGCCCTTTGCATGGCGTTGTAACCTGACCCGTTTGCTCTCGGCTCGGCTTGGTTTCAGATGGGCTCTTACTTTGGCTCCTCATTGTGTGCAGTTGACCTAAACGAAGACGGACTGTCAGATTTGCTGGTGGGAGCACCCATGCACAGCGAGGTCCGGGATGAAGGCCAGGTTACTGTTTACCTCAGCAGGGGCAATGTGAGTTCACTTTGCTTGACATGTATGGTATAATGATAAATTAATCAGTATTTGTCCCAAATTTCACTTAAATGCCACTGAAGTTGGTATACTTGTTTTTCATTTTACGGTAAGGATATATATATATATATATATATATATAAATCTTAACATGTTTTTGTGTCTGTCTGTTTAGGGAGTAATGGAGGAAGTTGAGATATTGAATGGTAACAATGCTTACAATGCCCATTTTGGAGAGTGCATCACATCTCTCGGGGACATTGATGACGATGGTTACCAAGGTCAGTATCTGTAGTCTGTTTACACTGAAAACATATTATATATAATATGTTATTTGTATATACACTAAATATACACTCTCAAAAATAAAGGTTCTTTATCAGCATTTATAGTTCCATGAAGAACCGTTGACATCAATGGAACCTTCCTATTGCACATAAGGTTCTTTAGACTGCAAAATGGTTCTTTTAAGAATCTTTCACTGGGGTTGAACCAAATTCCCCAATCTGAATATATACTAATAATACCGAATAAATACTGTATATATACAATTTTTTCGATGTGAAGTAGCTTCAAAGTCCAGAACCTCACCTTCAGACTCTCTCCTGTGACTAATGTTCTCACTCTTGAGTTTCCAACTTCACTGAGTTTCAGCTAAGATGCTCGATGCATTGCTGATTGAAGCTTTACCACATGTTGCCTTTGTTTTCTGTAATCATAGTCTCTGATCAGCATTGATGTTAGTGTTTGGGGAGCCTAACAATCACATAACTTAAATAACATTAATTTCCCTTGAAATCAACTGACCGAAAGTTTCCATTAATGTGGGAATGAGATAATAAGGAATTCAAGCTGTGAGAGCAACCCAACACCTAGACGTCCTGTACATCAGAGCCGTTGCTCCGGCTCTACACAAACACACCTGATGAAGGTAATTAAGAACAGCCAGGAGAATATCTGATAAGTGGAGACAGATGCTTTGAATTAAAACAGGAAGTGAATCTTTCCAGTGTAGGACAAGAGGTTTAGCGGCACGTAAAGCAATCAGATCAGGGCACCAGATTCAAGCTATCAAGTATCCTAGTGAAAACAAAAGACGTCTTGTAGCCTCTATACTATTAGTTGTTCTTGCTAAGGCAAACGGCAAGAAATGATGTAAATGTAGTGTTTATTTTTTGAACTCTTGCTTCACAGTTTTAACATATGAATGGATTAGTGTGAGAGTGGCCTACGAATCATCGCAAAGACAGATACTTGGTCATTGGCGAGCATGACGCACTAAGCAATCCAAGATTGACGATTGGGCCCAACGATGAAAAAAATATTTTACATCCGCTTAATATGTCTCAGACGAATGCGCACTTGGCTTTATACCTATTGTCTTTCTTACTGACACATGTCATCTTCTCTTCTACTGCAGATGTGGCGATTGGAGCCCCTAAAGAGGACGATTATGGAGGAGCCATCTATATATACCATGGCGATGCCACAGGAATAGTTAACAAGTACTCTATGGTAATAAACCTCTTTCTGTCCTTATAAGTGAAATTACATTGGTACCTTTCAACAGTTTCAACGTTTTCAGCCATCTTGGTTTCTAGAAGTGTTTTTCCCATTGGTTTTTTTCCATGGGGATTTTTTTAAATAAAATCTTTCATAAAAGCGTTCTAAGCCATGAGCCAAACCATCCTGCTCTGAGGTGAATCACAACATTACAAACTTTAACTTGAAGCTAAAAAGTACTTAAAAATCGGACAGTAAGTCAAAGGTACAAGACTGTACTTAACGTCTTTAATGAGGGCATGAACTACAATCCTGTGATGCATTGTGAAGTATGTTATCTAATTAAACATTATGGATATATATAGAACTATTGAGTTAAAGTTGTTGATTATAAATATAGAAACAATATATTTTATGTTTATTGATAAATATTCAGATTTTCAGTATGCAAAAATACAGTATACTGTAGACAGTGCTGGGTAGCAACATATTTCTCATGACGGATAATTATGCAAGTAACTAAACACTGCTGATATGTATCTGTAAAATATTATGGGCCCTATTTTAAGTGTGCAAACTTTAAGCGCAGTGCAATGCCTTAATTCATAAATGTGAGGTATTTTCGGTAAGTACCAGGGCATGCTGAGTGACTCCAGCCTGGTCTCCTAAGCAACCAAATTGGCCCGGTTGCTATGGAGGGTAGAGTCAAATGGGGTAACCTCATCGGGGTCGCTATAATGTGGTTTGCTCTCGGTTGGGCGCTTGGTGAGTCGTGCGTAGATGCCGCGGTGGATGCCGTGAAGCCTCCACACGCGCAATGTCTCCATGGTAACGCGCTCAACGAGCCATGTAATAAGCTGCGCGGGTTGACGTTCTCAGACGCGGAGGCAACTGAGATTCGCCCTCCGCCACCCGGATTGAGGTGAATCACTACGCGAGCACGAGGACTTGGAGCACATTGGGAATTGGGCAGAAATTCCAAATTGGGAGAAAAAGGGGAGAAATTCCAAAATTGCACTTAGAATTAGCACTCTCACAAAAATTGGTTAAGGTGTTGCGCACGGTCTACATCAAATCCAGTGACCTTCATTAATTATTGATTCTAGAATTCTGGACAAAAAATACATAAATTCAAACATGGATGACAAAAGGGGCGGCTGTGGCACAGGTGGTAGAGCGGGTTGTCCACTAATCGCAGGGTTGGTGGTTCAATTCCCGGCCCACACGACTCCACATGCCGAAGTGTTCTTGGACAAAACACTGAACCCCAAGTTGCTCCCAATGTCAGGCTAGCGCTTTGTATGGCAGCTCTGCCATCATTGGTGTGTGTGTGTGTGTGTGTGTGTGTGTGTGTGTGTGTGTGTGTGTGTGTGTGTGTGTGTGTGTGTGTGTGTGTGTGTGTGTGTGTGTGTGTGTGTGTGTGTGTGTGTGTGTGTGTGTGTGTGTGTGTGTGTGTGTGTGTGAGCGTGTATTTATCACTTTGTGGGGACCAAATGTCCCCATAAGGATAGTAAAACCCGAAATTTTTGACCTTTTGGGGACATTTTGTCGGTCCCCATGAGGAAAACAGCTTATAAATCATACTAAATTATGTTTTTGAAAATGTAAAAATGCAGAAAGTTTTCTGTGAGGGTTAGGTTTAGGGGTAGGGTTAGGTTTAGGGGATAGAATATAAAGTTTGTACAGTATAAAAACCATTATGTCTATGGAAAGTCCCCATAAAACATGGAAACACAACATGTGTGTGTGTGTGTGTGTGTGTGTGTGTGTGTGTGTGTGTGTGTGTGTGTGTGTGTGTGTGTGTGTGTGAGAGTGTCACAGTCTAAAGTGCTTTGAATACCACTAAGGTTAAAAAGGCTCTATATACATGCAGACCATTTACCATTACAAAATTCTAAAAAAAAATTGTCTTCCAAATACAATTAATTCCTAACTTTTTCTGACTTCTTTAACAAAACATACAGTGAAAATGTGTTTTTGTGTTTCATGCCTTTGTAAGTGCCTTTTTTATTTCATTCAGTAACAGATAAATAGCAAGTAAAACTTGGAGTGGTGGTGGTGTAGTGGGCTAAAGCACTGAACTGGTAATCAGAAGGTCGCTGGTTCTATCCCTACAGCCATCACCATTGTGTCCTTGAGCAAGGCACTTAACTCCAGGTTGCTCTGGGGCGGGATTGTCCCTGTAATAAGTGCTCTGTAAGTCACTTTGGATAAATGCATATGACATCAAATAAACAAGAGTTACGTCAGAGGTAATCCAAAAGTGATCGGATACAATCCAAGAGATTACATATTACATGTTATTTGTAATCCATACCAGATTACAATTCAGAAGTAATAAGTAGTTTGACTCAATTGCATCTTTCACAGTGTGTCATGGGAGTGGGCGGTCGCTGCAGAGCTCGTTTGCCCTAGTTTGTCCGCCACTGTTCTCTTATTAGTGGATTTTCCTCTGTTGGATCATGGGTTTTGTAGACATTTTTTAATAATGAAGCTGAAATAATGCCCACATTATTGATTAACAAACTCAGCTCATGGTAGGTCTGTCTTTAAAGGTTAGCGTACAAATACATTTTATAAGCTAAATGTTACTCACTATTCCAAATGGATAAAATCAGGTCTTGCCTTACTCATAAATATGTCACATTATGGTATTAAAATGGTTTGCGAATGTCATTTCATGTTGACTTTAATGCTTTGATTGACCAGCAATTTCATCACTATGTTGATACTAAATGAATGATGCTGATTGCTTCATGTCATGTTCTCTCTCTCATCTTGATCTTTTACAGAGATTGTCTGGGCAAAACATTAACCCCACCCTCCAAATGTTCGGCCAGTCAATTTCCGGCAATGTGGACATGGATGGGAATGGATATCCAGGTTTGGCTTTACTTTAGACACTTGGCTCATCTCACTCATATTAACACTGAAAATGTTAACCACCCACATACAGTGAGAACTACAACGGGTGCCAGACCACTTACTATTTAGCTTTTATAATATGTGTAAAGATGTTACAATGTTTTCTGGAAGATCCAGTACTAGATCCAGATATACCGTACATACATTATACTGTAAATAAATGAAGAAGATTGGTCAAGGCCAGTTCAGATTGCAATGCAATAACAACTACTCAGAACAAGTTAGCAACCACAAAAGCAATGCCCTTGCATAGAAGGACACAAAAAACTAAAAAGTTTTGCACAGGCTCGCACCACTCCCATTTTCATCATGAAATCAAATGTATTAGTCGTATTACAGTGCAACGTAGCACAAACGTCCCAATACGGTTCAACTCATCTTTTCTTTTCAGAAGAATGCAGGAAATGACAGAACTAATTATATGATGGATAATGTTCCATGCAGCACTAATCCCAGGAATGCAGATTAAGTGTATGCTTAATTTTCTTGACACGTTCATCTACTGAGCCGAACTCATAACGCTGTGGCCAGCAAGCATTTTGTTTACAGCATTCCACAGTGGATGCTAACACACTTAAACAAACTTACAGACATAAAAAGAAACAAAGAAGGAGTCATTTTCCATTAGCAAAACAGTTAGCGCTTGATAAATGGCATATATAGCAGTTTGCATGAAAGTAAGTGTAATGAAATGTTTTATTATTCCATTGAAGTGCACTTCAGATATTATGAATATATTTTCTGACCTTCCTGTTAAACGTTTTGCTTCAATTTCAGATATAACAATAGGGGCGTTCATGTCTGACAGTGTGGTGTTACTAAGGTGAGATCTTTAAATCTGGCAAGGGCTAGTATTCACATTTCATTAAACACTAACTGACCTGTCCTTTCTGTTTCTATGTGAAAGATCCAGACCAGTTATATCAGTAGACGTCTCTATCTTCCTGCCCATCTCTATCAACATCACAGTACCGCAGTGTCATGAAGGTCCTCAGCATCTCAACTGCTTTAACGTCACAGTCTGCATGAGCTTTAGAGGGAAACACGTTCCTGGACACATAGGTGAGGGTAACCTTTAAATTGGTGATCTAAATGGTAAATGGTCTGCACTTATATAGCGTCTTTTTAAGCCTTAACAGTATTCAAAGCGCTTTACACTGTGACTCATTCACCCATTCACACACACATTCATACACGGCGGCAGAGCTGCCATGCAAGGTGCTAGCCTGCCATTGGGAGCAACTTGGGGTTCAGTGTCTTGCCCAAGGACACTTCGGCATGTGGAGTCGTGTGGGCCGGGATTCGAACCACCAACCCTGCGATTAGTGGCCGACCCGCTCTACCACCTTAAAAGTGCAGACATACATATTTACACTCTCGCTCACACTTACGGGCAATTTAGAGTCTCCAATTAACTTAACCTGTATGTCTTTTGGACTGTGGGGGAAACCGGAGCACCCGGAGGAAACCTACACGAACACGGGGAGAACATGCAAACTCCACACAGAAAGGCCCAGTTGAACCGGGACTCAAACCTGGGACCTTCTTACATTTACATTTATGCATTTGGCAGACGCTTTTTATCCAAAGCGACTTACAGAGCACTTATTACAGGGACAATCCCACCCGGAGCAACCTGGAGTTAAGTGCCTTGCTCAAGGACACAATGGTGGTGGCTGTGGGGATTTAACCAGCGACCTTCTGATTACCAGATTACCAGTTATGTGCTTTAGACCACTACACCACTCCCACTCCAATACACTGTTCTTACAGTGATACCCACTGACACATTACTTTTTTATATAATTAATCGCACTGAATTATCGTGTTAAATCAGTAGAACTATTTACAATATAGTCATGGTCTGATAGTTACTGTATTTTTTCATAGTACATCAAACTCTTTAGTTTCAAAATATAGAGGACATTGTTGTGAATCCTTAAATTGCGTACTACCTCAAATGGTTATAAAGTAACCTCTTCAGTTCTTAAACCATACGAAAATCTAAACCAGGGAGAGTAGTATGTTATTTCAGTTGAAATATGAAGTGTAGTAATGACATTCGTATTTATTAAATCTAGGCTGTTATTTTTAATAGTCGACACGAGACTGACTTCATGTCTCTTAACCTACCGGTTACAGACACTGTGCAGTCATGGGGCGTAGATTTCTTATGATTCGTTGACATCTTGTTTAGCCTATGGGTGTGGCCACTTTTTGCTGAGTGGGTGTGGTCTTATGGGAGATGGAGTATTTAAAGGGGGGTGGTACATAATGAGAGGTTTCAGGGAAAAACAGAGCACTAGTGTTAGCTGCGCTTGGCATCCACACTGGAAAGAGCTGCAGCACCTTGTGTTAAGGTGACGCCCGGGTTTCATTGACTGGGGTGAGCTCATAGTGTGCTCACAGCTGGACATATAAAAAGAACAATCCCATGCACTGGTCCAGGAGTGCCTTCATACACACAGACATTCATTAGTGGAACACCCTGTGAGACCAATAGAGTAATAATAGCTCTTACATACTTCATGCAAGTACGTGTATGAGTAGGTGTGCGCTTGGCCAATGTATTGCCGATCCATGGTCCAGTTGAACATACTGACAGTTCACACTAGATCCTCTATAGCGCCCCTTGCAGCAGTGTTGAGAATGCACCACATACTTGCATTGTGTTACAGTTTGAACACAGTAATGCACTAAATAGATCTTGCATGGCTTGAAGTGCCTGCGTTTCTGTACTTGTGTAAAGGATGTGTCTTATAGCCCAGCAATTTAAGGCTGTAATATGTAAGATGTAATATGGAAGAACTTATTTAAAGGTGAAGTGTGTCATTTTTGCACCGAGAAGACTCCAAACAGAATAGCAAAATGAATATGTTTTTATAAGATGAAATATTTATAATATGAAAAAATACACCCTTTTTCTTTAAATTACAAATTTGTTATTATATATACATATCTTCTAACTGAAATGTGCATGTCTATCTTTCTCCTCAGAGCTGTTGTACAATCTAACGGCTGATTCAGATAAGAGACACAAAGGTCTACCGCCCCGGGTGTATTTCTCAAATGGCGGAGAGCAGATGGGTGTTGTGAGTCAGCGTTTCGACCTAGAAATCAATCGACAGCAGTGCCATCGGTACACGTCCTTCGTAAGGGTGAGTGTTCCTTTGATTTCAGAGTATTTCACATGTTCTACAACTTCAAGCATCAGGGATGTGGCCCATTTTCATGGAGGTCTCAACACTTCAGAATTCAGGCCAGTCCATGTGATGTTGTTTGCTCTTGTCCTCGGCTGACCGGGTGTCTTTTCTCTCCCATGACCCGTGGTGCACTCAACCCTGCTCTGGAGCTCAGGACATGTTGTGCAGAACTTTACTTCACTCAAGTCAACACACAGACCAAATATGTCCATGTGTATTTTTATGTAATTCCTTTCAAATACACTGCCTTGCAAATGGAAAGTCATCAATGTGAAACCCAAAAGTGACCTTTCTGCAAACATTAGTCACCCTCGTGTCAGTCCAAGTCCTCTGTCGAACACACAAGGGTATTACAAACATACTACAAAACAAGGTAGAAAGTGTAAAAGTAGTCCATACAACTCGTACACTATATTACAAATCTTCTAAAGCCATACAAAAAGTTTGTGTGAGCAACTGTCTGAAATTTAAAGCGATAGTTATCCAAAAAATGACAGATCTCTCATCATTTACTCACCCTAATGCCGTCTCAAACTCGAATGACATAACACAAATGAAGATATTTTGAAGGATGATATGAGGTCCAGAACTTCTCATCAAGATTTTTAGTGAATAAAGACTTACATTTTTGCTCTGTTTCTTGCTCAAAACCAATCATATTACTTCAGAAGATATGGATGACCATTTGAGTCATATGAATTACTTTTATGCTGCATTTATGTGCTTTTTGGAGCTTGAACCTTTTAGACCCCTTTGACCTACATTTGTTTGGACAAATGCACATCATACATCCTTCAAAATATCTTGGTTTTGGTTCCATAAAAGAAAGAAAGTCATATGAGTTTGACTAAATGATCTGAGAATGAACATTTCTAGGTGATCTGTCCCTTTAAGTCATCCTTTTTTTTTTTAAATGGCAGGTTTCAGGCCATCAGTGGTGTCAGATGGAATATACGCTAATGCAGATGAGATTTTAGAGCTTTTGGCACATCATTTCAGCAAATAATTGTGTTCCACAGAAGACAGTAATGCATATGGTTTTGGAAAAACATGACTGTGAGTAAATGTTGACAGATTTAGCATTTTTATGTAAACTATTCCTTTAAGTAGCTATTCACTTTAAAGCTGTGCTTCAAAGGATGCCAAACAAATTTGTTTTGCCGAAGTTAAAAGCTTGCATCAAACTCACAAACATGTGGGAGCTCTTGCGGTTTTACTCAAAAAGGAATTTAAACAAGTGACGATAGTAAGAGATAATAGATGTGGCGCATCACAATAAAATGCCGACCATCAGGTGACAAACCATTGGGTACCTTTGAAATGTAACATTCTTAATGAAAGACTTCATTTTACGACTTGTCGAGAGACAGTCGTCATTGTGGCCACACAGATAGCCTCTTGTGTGCTGGTAACTGGCTGGTATCATAGCATTCAGCACTGTGTACAGCTTCAGTATCCTCAGGGTGTTGCTGCTGTGGAGCTGTAGCTCAAACAAGAAGACCCTCACAAAGCCTGTAAATTTCACTGCCACTGCTTTACAAGCCTCTGCAGGCCACATCTCCATAGGGAAGCTTCTTACAGGAAGAGGTTGCCCGTTGCCAGGGTCCTGTTTTTCCTTTTTTGCTGAAAAGCACATGAAACAAATATGCATTAACCAGCAACATTCAACCACCTGACAATACAGTGCCAGATTTACTGATCTAGTCTTCCTACATTTACTCAAGTGCAGTCACACACTGTTTCCTTTTACATGCCATAAGACTGATGAGGATCATTCTATAAAGCGAGTGTCTTTTGTGTCCATCATTAACATGTGCATGAATAATTACTTTTACAATGGATAGCTGACACTCAGTTGTATTGTGTGTATTGTGTATATATATATATATATATATATATATATATATTTGAAAATGCTGGAAATGTTTTTCACCAATGTATGAAACCAAATTGGAAACAAAAAACATCATGGTTACTGTTGTAACCTCCGTTCCCCAAGGGAAGGAACGAGACGTTGTGTCAAATTAAGTGACACAAGGGGTCTTCCTGGGACGCCAAACGTACCTCTGAACCTGAGAAAAGGCCAATGTCAAGTTGGCAGACAGAATTTGCATGCCCCGCCCCGGACATACGGGTATAAAGGGAAGCGGGGCAGCGAGTGCCAGTCAGGATTTTGCACCGAGGAGCCGAAAATAAGGTACGGCCATTTACAGTGGTAGGTCTAGTGCTGTGGCAGGAGGGACATAGCGCCTCGTTCCTTCCCTCGGGGAACAGAGGTTCTATCGGGAAGACATGCAGGCTTGAGTGAAGTTTGAGATGCCATTTATTTGATAGATGTAAAAAGGGAGGTGATGTCTCTCTCTTTGGCATAGGCCCCGTCCGGCCGTCCGAGGGAGTTGTACCCGGAACAGTCATGTCCTGCCGGAGATAGGAGGCAGGGGCGAGGAGCCTACCCAACTGTGGGACAGGGCTCAACTTGTGGTGGTGGGGAGGTGGAGGTTGCCGTGTTAACACACCGAAACAGCAATGTGATAGATTGTGAGCGGACTTATAAAGCAATGGCTTACATGTGATTGGCTAGGAGTTACCCAGCTAATGATGTGATGATGTACTCCTGCTGGTCTTCCCGCTAGAACTACGCTCCACTTCCATTTACAATAACCTGCATGCTAGAGGCAACTGTGTCGGCTGCACGTAGCCTTCCCCAACGCCCCCAAAGAGAGGCCACATCCTGCCCAGTCTAGGGGGAGGTAACATGTGGCAAATACACCACGAGTGTTGTGAAGCCGGATGTGGGAAATGGCACGGTGGTAGGTCCAGCCTAATGAGGAGGAACTCTACAAGTACGGCGACCGGGGCACCGTACCGCAGGAAATACATGAGTTTGCCTGCAAAGGGAACTAAGCCCTTGGAGCCCGACCCCAGTACAGAGCACCTGTGACTCGTAGTGGGTATGGACGGGAATTGCTCTGCTGAATTCGCAGGCCAGAAGGCTAGGGAGGAGAACATCCAGGGAGCGACGCTTAGTGGCTAGCCTGGGATAGATGGCGCACTGGATCAACTTGGTGAAGGGCGCTGTGTGCAAGTGGAACACCCGGCCGCGTTACAGAGTTCTACCGGCTCGGACCTGACAAACACGGGACGAGACCGACTCAACCCTGAGATTGTAAAATCTGGCAAAGGTATTGGGTGTTGCCCAGCCCGCTGCTCTGCAGATGTCTGCTAAGGAGGTGCCGACGAGGATGCCACACTTCTCGTAGAGTATGCTTGGCTGTGAGCGGCGCCCGGAGCCGAGGTACCAGTCATCAAGCTGCAAAGGCTGTGGGGAGGATGGAGGGTTCCAGTCCGGGCAAGCATGTCGGCCATCTGCACGTCCACCTCAAACTGGGCGGGCTGGCCCGAAGGCGGCAGCACACTCGAGTCTTCCGTGTCAGACGCCTGGACGCTCTACGATGCAGCGGCGATGTCATCATCCAAGTCCAGGGGCTCAAGGGAGAATGCCGGCTGGCTGTGAGGTGAGCCGCACTCTTCACGAGATTGGACGGAAGCGAGCGAGCGTGTCGGGGGCGGGTGGTTCATGGGGATTTACCCGGCAAAACCGACCCCGTCGTTATTTTTAAATATTTAAAGATAACTATGTATCATAATTTCATCATTATATATTGAATTATTTTTATTTGAGGTGCTTTCTCAGCAAATATTTGTATATGCGATTAAATGCGATTAATCACGATTAATTAATCGGGATACCATGTAATTAATTTGATTAAAAATGTGTATCGATTGACAGCTCTAATATATATATATATATATATATATAATCTTAAATAGTCAACCGTGTTACCGTTACTTTGTAAAGTAAACAATTGATAACTGAAAACAGGGTATTTATAGAAATATCAACATTGAATTCAGTGAAATGATCTAGAAAACAAGGCTACTCATGTCTAAAAGAACTGTGTAACTGTCAACCCTCTTATTCTAAGTTTCATAATTATGACCTAAATTACATTCAAATCTATCAATTTAGCTTGAAAGGATCCAAAGCCAATTATTAACATGTTGTTAAATGTTTGTAGAAGGTTTGAAATGTCACACATCCTGATGCTTCGTATATTTATAGATAGTGTAGATTTGTAGCTGCATTTGTTTTCACTTGTGTACATTCAGTCAAGCACCGTGCAATCTTTGTCCCAGGCTGTAAATAACCCACGAGCACTGCTTGTTTATTGCACCTTTTTCACACATGTTAATATGGTATGAATCATCATAGTTTATTTGACGTTTAAGTATGTTGAAAGGATTGCGTTGGCTCAGGGAATCAGAGATATATTTTAGTGACTGCTTCATGAGTGAGAATTGTACCTGTAATGTCACTGATACTTTGCTCTCATATTCTGGATGGGCAGTAAGTTCTCCCATGCCATCTGGTCCTTGCCACAAGAGCTAACATCTCACTGGGTGATCCCTAATGGACTATGCAATGTAAACACCCTTCTGCTGGAGTAAAGACACTCATTTATCTTGAAGTCCCCACTTGTCTCGGTCGGTTTGACTTGAATCCTGCCTGTCTGTTGAGGGACTTCTGTAGTTGAAATGTTCAACAAAGAGAGGATTAGGTGTTTCCATGAGGATTTCGTCATTATAGTTTCCATATGGGAAGAAAAGAAAGCCTAACACCATGATTTACTCCATTATCTACTGGTGACTTGTTTAGTGGTGTTTGCTGAGGGACTATTGCCATTTCTCATACTTCAAGGTTTTTTTAAAGCCGATCTGATGATAAAACGGGCTTGCACAGAAGGAGGGACTTGAGCCATAAGGGGCTTTAGGGTAATTTTTTGTCAACTCAACAACAGGTTCCTGGGAAATCTTCTATTTTTAATAACTTTTTTTACTGGTGAAAGATAAACTTAAATGATGATGAAAGCCAAAATATTAAATACCATGGATTAATATTTATTGAGTCTTATATTATATTATTTGTAAAGGGTGTTCAAAATTGTTTATTTTTGTCTATGATTTGGAGCTAAACTACACGTCAAAGAATAACCATCGAAAAGTATCAGCACAATTATTTTATTTTTACACAGATATAGGGTAAGCCTTTTCCTAAAATCAGTTGACTTCAGCACCCCTGGTTACATAATGTAAGTTATTTACATTATGTAAACAAACCAAGAAAAAAAGTATTATCAAGTATTAAAGATATCTTAATATCCTTCCAGATTCTGGTTCAGAACAAGCTTTCCTTTTTGTATCTTCGTTTTTAAGGCCCTTTATGATTAAATCCCAGAGATATCGGACTGTCATAGTGGCTCCATCCGAAAATGTAAAAATTTTACCCAATGTCAGTGGTCGAAAAAATGTGTGTTTCCTGTGCAACAAGTGCAAATCTTGTTAAAACTAGAAATTTACCTTTTTTTATCTTCAGAAAAAGTGTTAACAAAATAGAGCAATACAGCCGTTGAAATTAGGTTGATTTGGATTAACCCTTTAGGGTTAGTAACCTCCTGGCAACCATCTAGCAATACCCTAGCAACTGTATAGCATCAACCTAGCAACCATCCTGTTTTGCGTGGGCAAGCATGTTTTCTCCAGAAAATGTAAATTTAAAAAATTCTAAAATGTAACATTTAAAATTCTACTTTCAATCTAGAATTTACATCACTAATTTTAGAATACATTCTGTATACAGTATACTAGAATTCCAAACTACTGAAAATGAGTGCTGTCAGTCTAATAAAAAAAACTTTAATCGCGATTAATCGCATAATTGTTTTAGTAGTTAATCGCGATTAATCACAGATTTTGAAAGTGTAGAAATGTGACACTATACAGTGGGTATCTGTTCAGAAAAGGCTTTCTACCACCACGATCACTGCGTGAATGGGTCTTTAGCAGCTATAGACAACTAAGGAGCGCTGAATGCCTCAATGTAATGACCGTTCAGTTGGAGGCAGTAAGTGCAAGTTAAGCTTGTTTTGCTAACTGCCATAAAAAGAAAATAAAGAGGAGAAAGAAGAAGAACAATAAACTTAAAAACACCACAACATGTATTTTCTGGCTAAATGTTGCAATGGAGACATGTGATAAAGACTTCACTGCAGCATTCAACGTTCACAAGGACATCTACGCATTGGAGAGTTATTTTCGTGCATTTATTAATTCACATTTCATTAGAGAGATTTATAATTTGTGAGTATTCTTATGCATATGCACAGACGTTATGAGCGAGCATCAATATATACAGATCATATACTATGCTTTCTTTTAATGTGTTGATAGGCAAGCCCGTATTTTCTATTTTTAAACAGGATTATCAAATGTAAATGAATTAATTTATATGTATACCATTGTGTTGTATCATGTTATATTCTCCTGGCAATAAAAACTAAAGAAAAAGTGAACAGAATCAATGAAATATTTGAAAAAGAATCACAATTTTCCATACATGAATTAGAGCAGAAGTTAGTACTGTGACCACATTATTTGTCCAATACATGCGTTTGAGTTTTACGCTAAACATGATAACCAGAAACGCTCTGCAGATCAAACCTGAACCGACAAGCTTTGTTATACATTTTCTGTCATAGTATTTTATTAATATTTGCCATTAACCAATGTTGCTTTAAAGTTTGATAATATTGATTGTTTTTCGGAGTGACTATTTGCTTTCAGATGTAACCCCAATAGTCTATCGGCAACATAGAAATACAAAACAAAGTGCATTGAGAGTGTCGCTCCAATGGTTTGGAGCGTAACGTCGGTGTGCCGGTGTTGTACGACCAGGGTTCGGTTCTGCATATGGCATATTATTTTTCTCATTCTGTTTTATTGACTTCACTCTTAATAGTTTCTTTATTACTGTTTAGAATAAATAAAACACAATATAAAGGTAGATTTACTGTAGTAATATTGTAGTAACCATGATTTTTTTTTTGATGGACTGCTCTTATATAGCACCTTTTTTAACCTTAGAGGTCACCAAAGCGCTTTACACTGTGTCCCATTCACACACACACACACTCATATACACACCACTGACAGCAGAGCTGCCATGCAAGGCGCTATCCTACCATCGGGAGCAACATGGTGTTTTGCCCAAGGACACTTCGGCATGTGGAGTCGTGTGGGCCGGGAATCGAACCGCCAACCCTGTGATTAGTGGCCAACACGCTCTACCACTAGCCACAGCCGCCCAATTTGATGATAACATATTTTATTTTTTTGTTACTATTAGAGGACATCAGGACAGATCCATGTTACCATGTTTAGTGCATTATTTTGGATTTTAGAACCCGTTTAACACTTTTTATTTAGACATTTTTCTTGAAACTTTTTTTTAACACGTTTTAAATACCCAGAGCTTCAGTGATTCACACCTTAACTCGATGGGGGGAGGAGGTGTTTAAATCTTATGTTTGAGCTGAAAAAGGTGCTAGTGGGGATGCTAATTACATTAGCAACATACATTGAAAAAATATATTTACACTAATAAATGTTCATTCAGTTACTGATTGATTTTATAATGTTGCATAATATTTGGGAGCAGCGTTTTGATGAGAATAAGATGTTCAGATTTCATACAGTGTCATAATCTGACAACACCATCGTATTGTGAACGTGATACACAAGTTAACGTGGCGTTACCATTGCTTGATAATGTGCACCATTTCACCCAGAATAAAGAAACTTAATTTGAACATAAAGATGCTTGTTACTATGATCACTGCCTGATAACTGATAACACTGTGTGAAGTTGTGCTGATCATGTTGCTTTTGTAACCAGATTGACTCTCCTGCTGTCAGATCAAAATTTTGTTTTGTTTTGTGTTATTCTGCCATTTGAGCTAATTATACCACCTATTTTCATCTGTACGTGGATGCCAACATTACGTAGTAAGTTTATTCAGAACTCAGCCCCAGTTAAACCGTAACACCGGCGAATGATGTAGAGGTAACCCCCACTATCACAGCGTGAGGGCAGGCATGATGCAAATAAAACAACAAACACACACCAGCAACATTTGGAAATAAAGGCCCAAACATACTTGATACGCGAGTATGCCAAGTCAGACGCACCTTGCTAAGCAAGCTCGATTCCACGTGTCATTGCTTAGTGAAATATGTCAGTGCTCAATTCATATCCCAACACAGGTATGTGCTGCATACTCTGCATTGCCTCAAGGGGCACTAGAGTGGATTTTCTGTTTTACATTTACATTTATGCATTTGGCAGACGCTTTTATCCAAAGCGACTTACAGCGCACTTATTACAGGGACAATCCCCAGGAGCAACCTGGAGTTAAGTGCCTTGCTCAAGGGCCCAACAGTGGCATCTTTGTGGTGCATGCGTTCGCCAAGCGTGCTTGTCTGTGTTCGCGTACTTGCGTGAAGTATGTTTCGGCTTTAAGTGAACCAATGAGAACAAATCTTGCTCAGATGTCCTGTTTGATATTTACACGTGTCGTTGGGCTCATTGTCTCGGTTCGCTCAGCTGCAGAGTGCGCAGTAATGTTCCTCACTATTGTGAACTACACTCACGCTATTATCAATTGATGCGAGTGTACATCTCCTGAGCTATCGGTCCACATATCACTTTCAAAGAACTTTATTTAAAAAAAACAAACCACACACACACACACACACACGCACACATATATACAGTGGGTACGGAAAGTATTCAGACCCCCTTAAATTTTTCACTCTTCGTTATATTGCAGCCATTTGCTAAAATCATTTAAGTTCATTTTTTTTTCCTCATTATTGTACACACAGCACCCCATATTGACAGAAAAACACAGAATTGTTGACATTTTTGCACATTTATTAAAAAAGAAAAACTGAAAAATCACATGGTCCTAAGTATTCAGACCCTTTGCTGTGACACTCATATATTTAACTCAGGTGCTGTCCATTTCTTCTGATCATCCTTGAGATGGTTCTACACCTTCAATTGAGTCCAGCTGTGTTTGATTATACTGATTGGACTTGATTAGGAAAGCCACACACCTGTCTATATAAGACCTTACAGCTCACAGTGCATGTCAGAGCAAATGAGAATCATGAGGTCAAAGGAACTGCCTGAAGAGCTCAGAGACAGAATTGTGGCAAGGCACAGATCTGGCCATGGTTACAAAAACATTTCTGCTGCCCTTAAGGTTCATAAGAGCACAGTGGCCTCCATAATCCTTAAATGGAAGACGTTTGGGATGACCAGAACCCTTCCTAGAGCTGGCCGTCCGGCCAAACTGAGCTATCGGGGGAGAAGAGCCTTGGTGAGAGAGGTAAAGAAGAACCCAAAGATCACTGTGGCTGAGCTCCAGAGATGCAGTCGGGAGATGGGAGAAAGTTGTAGTAAGTCAACCATCACTGCAGCCATCCACCAGTCGGGGCTTTATGGCAGAGTGGCCTGACGGAAGCCTCTCCTCAGTGCAAGACACATGAAAAAACACCTGAAGGACTCCAAGATGGTAATAAATAAGATTCTCTGGTCTGATGAGACCAAGATAGTATGTGTGGAGAAAACCAGGCACTGCTCATCACCTGTCCAATACAGTCTCACCAGTGAAGCATGGTGGTGGCAGCATCGTGCTGTGGGGGTGTTTTTCAGCTGCAGGGACAGGACGACTGGTTGCAATCGAGGGAAAGATGAATGCGGCCAAGTACAGGGATATCCTGGACGAAAACCTTCTCCAGAGTGCTCTGGACCTCAGACTGGGCCGAAGGATCACCTTCCAACAAGACAATGACCCTAAGCACACCGCTAAAATAACGAAGGAGTGGCTTCACAACAACTCGCGTGACTGTTCTTGAATGGCCCAGCCAGAGCCCTGACTTAAACCCAATTGAGCATCTCTGGAGAGACCTGAAAATGGCTGTCCACCAACGCTTACCATCCAACCTGACAGAACTGGAGAGGATCTGCAAGGAGGAATGGCAGAGGATACCCAAATCCAGATGTGAAAAACTTGTTGCATCTTTCCCAAAAAGACTCATGGCTGTATTAGATCAAAAGGGTGGTTCTACTAAATACTGAACAAAGGGTCTGAATACTTAGGACCATGTGATATTTCAGTTTTTTTTTTTTTTATAAATTTTCAAAAATGTCAACAATTCTGTGTTTTTCTGTCAATATGGGGTGCTGTGTGTACAATAATGAGGAAAAAAAATGAACTTAAATGATTTTAGCAAATGGCTGCAATATAACAAAGAGTGAAAAATTTAAGGGGGTCTGAATACTTTCCGTACCCACTGTATATATCAGTGTGTGTCTGACACTTTTTAGTCTAACACTGCCAATTAGCCGAGTCAATTATAACATGGGTTAACACCATTAATTAAATGCATTGTTGTTGTTTTTTCATTAGGGTTAACTAATGAAATTCTGAATGTTCACAGGAAGATAATTTAACAGTTTTAATGTATTGTAAATGCTGACATTCAAGCATTTTTTTCTGTATATCAATTCACGAGCTGACTAAGCTATAACTTTAATGCTGCCATTCATTTTGCATTGTTAGATCACCTTCTACACATAAAAATGTAAAAATACAATGCAAATAATAATATTAACATTTATACTAACTGTATTTAACTTTTTCCAAACAAAGCCTTCTACAGTATTAAGATAGAAATGCACTAAAATAGCACCAATTCAAGTAAGATTAAACATTTCCAAAGTCTAAGTGGGAGTTTGATTAATTGAAAGAACTAGTCCTCACATAGGTTTCATTGTCATTGCAATGGCCATTAAATCTCTTAAACTCTCATCATCCTCAATATTAGGGTGTTGTGAACTAGTCTGATTGGAGCGATGGAGGAGTCAGGAGACAACGAGGCAGGTTCGAGTTTAGACCTTTTTTATTGCTCGTGCTTTCTCACACAAAGATATATATGTGCATCTAAATTTATAGAGCACGATCGAGACGCACTCTCCCGTCTGTCGTGCTTTCTGGAAATTCTCTCTCCCCCTCTCGACATTTGGTGTCCCTTAAATGTCTCTCTCCGTATCACTATAACAAGACACAGGTGTTAGAGGTAATTACAAACCAGGTGACAAGCCTTACCGCTCCCTCTCTCCCGCAGACCGACACATGACCACGCCCCCCATGCCACAGGTGTGTTCACACTTGTAGTTCGGTTCTCTTGGTCCCCTTGGTCCGGACCAAAAATGAAAATGATACATTTAATCCTGGTTCGTTTAGCATTCACACTGGCATTTTTAACACTGAACCTAACGATACCAAACCAAAGGCATCAGGGAAAAGTCACGACCTGATTGGACAGATTTTATGACATATATATTTTTGACGGAACTTACCGAACATCCAAAACAATGCTGGCGAAATGCACTTGTTGGATGTATATATGTATATATGGTGGTATTTTTACCAGCTGAGAACAAACGAAGAGTTAATAAAATGTGTAAAGAGTCAAAACAGTGCCAGGAATTCCTCTGTTGTACACACAAATGAAGATATGCTGCAAGGATGGCTGACGGCGGTTCCGACGCCTGTCCCGAACTCTGTAATGGGCAACATAGCTCCTATGATGAGAACAACCAGGTATCCTTGAGGTCAGTATTAGGCAAATTACTTCCTGTTTTTGGTCCGTTAAGACATCTTTGGTCCATGTTGCATTCATAAATCAATCGAACCGCACCAGAGTTAGTTTGGAAGCGGACCAAGACCCACATTTGAGGCGGTCTCAGTTAGCTTGTTTAGTGCGAACCAAGGTTCGGGTGACAGCGTTCACACTTGTTCAAATGAACCGCACTAACAGAGCAATCGCACCAGGGTTCGTTTAAATAGAACCAAACCTGCCAAGTGTGAACACACCCTTAATCTACCAGTGGACTGTAGCTGATGCAATCTGGTTTCCTACATCTTGAATCATAAAGCAACGTTCATGATCTGCATTAAGACATCAGTACCACATTTAGATCCAGCATAAACACTTGTTTTGTGATGAACCCCCATTAAGTTTTTTTCAGCCTAATTAAGATGCATTTTAATGACCACAGAAGCAGGTCTATCTTCAAAATCAACTATCACCAAAATGCAGAACGAGATGTTTATGTCTGCAAACGCTTTTCATGTGGAGTTCATCGCAGCGTTTACTGAAAGATTGAAAGTTTGTAGTGTCCATTGAATTGACTTTATGACCACAGCTTAGAAAGTGAGATGAAAGTGACTTTTTCGCCTAGTATTGTTTTCTCATTTGTGAGAAGCGTTTATATTAGCAGGGTTGCCGTGTTTAAACTTTGTGTAATTACAGTGTCTGTGGGTATGAGGTGTTGAAGGATTGTTTAAACTGTTTATATCAGGCATGGCTTTGCTATAGATGTTATCAAGCCATTTTTAAATACACTAAACGATGTACAACTAGATTTTACTGACAAACATTTGGCCCATGCCAAACTCGCTGCCACTATGTTATAGGGTGCTGTGGTTGGTGCCAGGGTTTTCTAAGTGTTTTATATCGCATTGTATGCGGTAGCTAGCGTCCTCTGGATGCTTGCCAGCACGATGTTAGGTGGTTGCTGGCATGTTCTCGTTGGTTGTTAGGTGGTTGCTTACTGGCTCAAGTCAAAAGAGGTTCCAAACCTCATCAAGTATGTGGTACTTGAGAATGCTTTCATTTCCAGAGGAGGAATACACTGCTCTAGTGTGTACGAGAGACGTAAAATGCAGCAAGATAACTGCGTTTTCATCTGAAAATCTGTTAGTGTAGACATGAGTGTGTTTGTTCAGTCGACACTTTCAAAGGGCCCAAATCCCCATCAACAAGCTTGATTTGGCTGCAGTCTCCAGGCCTAGTTCTGCATGGCCTATCCTTTCATTTATTCGGGTGTTAGTGTCTGCCTGCACAAAGCCAGGACCCCCATTCGCTCACTGAGGTATGCTAATGGAAACCAGCTGCTCTCCGTTTGGTTTTCCAGAGGGATACTTCGCTAACACCCCCACCCGAGTTGGTTAAATCACACATTAAAAACACTGTAGCTCTTTATGGTGAGTAACGTCACTGCAATCTGGGGAGCTATTGTTGTGTCAACTGTAATTTGTACTGACCCCCTGGTGCCGTTGAGCTAGTTTCTGTAAAATGCTTCAACACGTGAGGTCACTATATTTAGTCATGCAGACTGCAGGAGAGCTTCTGGACAAAGTTTTATCTTGATTTAGTAGATATCTGAAGCATAGCATAGCATGTTGTTCTTTGTTAGCAATGGTTTCAAAGCCAAGTATACAGTACTGATTGATTTAGGGCTTGTGAAGGCCAGCAAATATCATATTTAGATTGGCTGATCTAGCCTTTGCTCTTAGATTTTCAGTATTTTTTTCCCATACTTTGATTTGATATCTGATTAAAATCTTCATCGAATCCTTATTTATTTATCGCCACATGACCTGGACGAGTGAAATTTGTTTTTAAGCCAAAATATACTTTTCCGAAATTTGTATTGCAAGTATGAGGACATTTCGGCTTCTTTTTCAAGCCATGCGGACAGCCTGCCTTCTTCCACGTCATCACCGCATGCACCTGTCGTTGACTGTTTTAAAAGAGTATCACAAAATACCCACAGTGCACATGCGTCGAACGCGTCCATGTGGACCCGTGGTCAAAACAGTATACTTTTGAAAGACTGAGCGCTTGACAGTGAGCGAGATGGAAATTATGAGTAAAACAAAGGATACCCTGGACTTTAGGGTCCCTAAACCCTAGAAAAAGCCTTGACGGTGTGTTTGAGAACCAGAAAGGTGCAAAGTGCATTTTAAAAGTTGCAAAACGAACCGGGTCAGTTTGAAAGCAATCACAAAAATAGCAAATTCAATTTATGAAAGCTAAGTCCCGCCTCTCTGAAATTCTCATTGATCAATGGATTTGTACACTAGAGTGTGTTATAATTGAAAGAACAGTTACACTTTCTCAAATTTGGATGTATCATCACTTTCGTAAACCCTTGCGTTTTTCCGCTATGTCTTTACAGCGCACCATTCCCATTGAAATCAATGGATTTATTGCAGATTTCGTGGGTTCCTTCTGACATAACGTAAACCCTAGAGTGCAGGCGCCCTATGTAGTACACTTCGACACACGTGTGCCATTGAACGATGCTGTGTTCTGGCACAGTCCCCTAGATATTCTTTTTTAAGACTGAGGTAGAACCATCAAACATGATGTAAACCAGTCTTCCTTGGGTTGCAGGACTTTCCAATCAGTTACCAAAGAGGTTGTTGATCATTAACCACAGATGCCGTGGTGTTAGGACAAAACAATTACAGAGCTACCATGTGTTTGCCAATGAGGAACCACTTATCAGCAACTTTCAGCTAAGTGCAAAGGTAGCTCTAGACCAAATATTGAACATTTTAAAGCTTTTAATTAAGGCTTTGTCTGGTCTTAATGAAAGATTTGTATAGGGTTGATATGTAGATTACGGATACAGATACAGTTTGTGTTTATCATGTATCTTTAGTTATTGAACTACTGTATCAGTAAGTTGCCTCAAAGTAGATGTCAGTGCACCATCTGTCTTCATCCTGTTGTTACACGAGATATAATCTTGTGTAGACAGACTTTTACATTTCAGAATGAAGTCAGGTCCAATTTGCTGGTACACTATCAAGTTTTTCTCAAGTCAAATCTCTTTGATTTTTCCCAAAAATCGCTGTAAACTTTGGCAAGTTCAGTGACTAGATCTTCCCCTTAAAAGCTGTTTGTGGCAGGCTGGTCTTCATTGTTTTAATTTTACAAACACAACTTTGTTTCCTGGCAGACTGATTAAAAAAACTCCTGAAAATGGCATAATGCCAGCCAAATCAGATTGCAGCTTGTCGTTTTGTATACAATATTCACCTTCTCTCACTGACTCGCTTTCTATGTCATGAAATAGCATATCATGAACACAATGTGGGCACTAGCTTGGGTGTTGATCCACTGAACATTGGGAAACTCATGACTTTATTAATCAACAACATCAATGCATTAAAGATGCTTTTTTGTCTTCTTACAACTCTAATAGATAAAAGATGGTTTACCTTTTATGCACATTATTAATTAAAAACAATTATAATTGCAATCCAAATCTCAATGAAAGAGAAAATACAAATTTGACTTTATAATTTTACACTTACACTCATCTTCTAATGACTTGAGATACTTCAGAAGATGTGACATCATTTCCAGAAAGGGAACAATGATGCTCCCTGATTTTTACAGGATATTATGAACATTTAAGGGAGCAAATCTTTCAGTGCACTGAACCGATTTTGCACATGGGACAGCCCTAGAAATGGCTGACTACTGAACTAGGAAGCTGTTTGAGACGCACCCATGGTCATAGACACAGTTAGTGAGAGTGCTTACATGTGCTTCCTGTTCAGGGAGGTACACGATCAGAGCATGATCCAGAATTAGCTGTTGATGATATTAAATCACATGATATTAAAACTGCAGGATTTTATCAGCGATTAATTTCAAAGATTGCTGTGGTTCGTTTGACACTGTACTCACAAACTGAGGTTAGAGAATTAATAGTAAATAGTGTACTCATAATTGTCCTTTTCTGGAACAGGAGGCATTACATAACGTTTTCTTGTTCATTATTTTAAACGTTTTTATTGGCACAGGTTATGGAATAGCACACTAGATCACCAGACGTGCTTTGTTTGGTTATTTTTAGCCGAATAAACGGCATATTTGTTGCACGGACACCTGAGAGTGCAAGAAAGCAAACGTTTTTTTTGTTGCAATCTTGTTGCAATCATAGTGAATGTCAAAGTGTGTGGTTGAAATTACAACTAACCTTTCACTTCTTGTCATCTCATGTCGTTTTCGCTATTTATGACTCTGTTCATATATTATCTTGGCACTCCAGACACATTGTGCCAAAAAACTGCTTACGTTGGCTTTCCATAGTGCATTTGCAGGGATGAGCTTTGAGACAGGGCAGGTTTAAAAGTACATGCTGAAGGATGAGGCATTAGGGCATCACTGCCTAAATGAGCAGAACCAGATGTAGGGGACAATTCCATTTCCTGTGTTATTGTGTTTGCCACGCATGCTGTTTTTACTGGTAGAAAGTGTTTTCTGGATAGCTGGACTCAATTAAAAATTGGTAATTGCAAGGTTTCATACCTGTAAATGAAATCCCCCTCAGCATTTACTATAAAACATTTATAAAATCCTCATCCAGTAATAATAAACTAGTGTGAGTTCATGAATCCTGGCCAGCACTGAGAAAAGTAACAGGCACCACATGTCACCGCCATCTTGTTGGGCAATACCAACTCGTTCAACGGAGGGGGGCCTTCAGTTTTTCGTCTCAATATGACAAACTCACAGCCACACAATCGCAAGGTATCTCAAAAATATATAAACAAGGACAGATGCATGATTGTGTATGTGCTGCCTTAGATTTTTGCCATAACAAGGTATCTTGTAATGCAACGTAATTTAATTCATGACAGCTTGGAACAAACTTTGTATTCATAGTGATAATAGTTGCCAAGTATTTTCAACTCTATATAAATAACTAGGGATCCCTCATCACGTATGCATTTACATTCCAACAACACCATGCTGTGTCTAAATCAAAGGTTAGTTTGTACATGCATGTGTCCCAGATATCACTCACTCACTGCTACCAAACCCATTGGTCATGGTCACACTAAGATTAGGGTTTGGATTTGTAGAGCACTCTCTATTGAGAACTAAACCAGGCTGTCAGGTTCCTTTTGCTGTAAGGTTGTTGCAGGCATCTCTCCTGAGCACTTACTGTATTATTTACATCATTAATACCTCTAATACTGTATGTGGCCCACTTCCATGGACAGTGGACTTCATGGGGAATAATATACTGTAAGACATTGCACAGAGGGGGCAAATAAGGGTTGCAATCAATACTATATTATAAGCAGCCAATTTTTAAAGTGTTCCTCTGCTGCTGAGTATACAACTCTGACACAACAGCACTGTTAACACTATCAACAGTTCATCTTGTTCTGGCATGTGGACAAGCAGCACTTGAAAGGAAGTTACTTATGCTGCATACACAGTTGTGGCATGAGCTGTTCTAGTGGGCTGCTTTGCCTATAGCGGCAGCTACCTTTTAAGGAGCGTTCAGAAAGTGCATGATTTTGCACTGTTTGTCTATATAAACATGCTAGACTGACATCTTTGATCCTTGCGCCAGCTTCTCACACAGGAACGCCACTTTTTTAGACACCGTGTCAATTTCAAAAGAACAAGCAAGGACGCGTTCAGTGTGAACAGCCCCTAAGGCAGCATACTAAGTGAAATGGAACCTCATTTGTGACTGATTTGTGATGTTCTAGATAGGCAGCAACTCTGTATGCCTCTGTATGAACTCTTACAATAGATTGGAGTAGAGTCTGACAATATATATCACACACAAATATTGGGTAAAACAGTATGTTTTTAATTGGATTGAACTATTTTTTATTCATATTTATGGTAATGAATGAAATACAAGTTTACAAAACTGACATTGCTCCCAACTAATCTGCCATCTTGAATTATTTGTGTTAATTGTGTAATTTGCGAAGGATACTTTTAATGCTGACTTACATTTTGCCCAAAAATGATGTGTCTTAGAAGCATAATCTTTCAACAGCTAATAATGCTGTCTTGGTGACCCTTTAAGCTCACAAGAAAAAAAAAAATAATATTTCCAACACAAAATAAGCATCATCTGTAAGCTGTAATTTACAATGCATGTAAGCATTATGACCAAAAACCGAACAAGTGCTTTGAAATTTGCAGACATATCAGAAGTGTTCAAAATATATATATACATATAAAAAAAAAAACACATATTATTGTAATCGGTAAAAACATCAAACTGATGAAATAGCCATGTGTCATATGTCATTGGAAAGTTCTCAAAGAGTAGAATACAGCCAGCCTATGTGTTTTACCCACAGACAAAAATATAGTGAGTAATGGCTAAGTATATGTCTTTGATATACATGTTACATGTAAAAAGCTGTTGCTTATTTGACACGTTTTCTCTTACAACTTTACGAAAAATAAATAGAACATAAAATATCACATGCCATTATTTAGAGGAAGTGATTATCGTTTTAACGAGCCCACACAAAATAATTGGAAGCATAGATCATTTGATAATCCACAAGAAGCACAATGTGCACACAGCAATTATTGTGCTATCTGGCTAAAAACATGTTAGCTTTCCTGGATCAGGTGACTTTATCGGAAATTATGTAGTATGGTGTCCAGCTTCATGGAACGCTAAACCAGTTGTATTAGGATTCAGATCGCCGCAACCAGAGGTGGAAGTCATCCAAATATGGGCAGAGAGGATCGCTCACTATAATTACATATGGCCACCAGGAGATGGCACCAAGTACATGACACAGATTTAATGATGACTCAAATGACACAGAATGGAACTGAATGGGATCACGTTACTCATGTCTGCATGTTCTGGAGAGAGAGCAAACCTTTAATCTTTGTTGTATTTGCATGTGTAGTTAGCTCTTATGTACAATTATTATGTTTTATTTGTTTGGAAACATTTGTGTACACTAGGATAAATTACATTTGTAATGTTCTAACTTTGATTGCTTCACAAAATTGTTTTGCAACACAAAATTGATACTCGCGGGTGTTATGATTGGGAGCAAAACAAAAGCAATTTTTCGGGCAAACTTATTTACACCTTTTTTCTGATTTTCAGCAGAATTTATCATAATCTATATCATAAAAATATTGAAACGTTTTCCTCACAATGATACAAAACACCCTCGACCTTTTGTGGAGTATGCCACTGAAACAGGAAATCTTTAAAAACACCCTTCAGAGCTTAAAGGGTTAAGATGGTTTCCCAGCTTGGCCAAGCTGGTTTTAGCTTCTTTAGCTGGTCAGCCAGCTGGTCTTCCAACCTGACCAGATGACACTTGCCCAAAACCCCTCTAAAACCATCAAAATAGACCAGCATAACCAGCTTGGCCAGACTGGGAGACCAGCTAACCACCTTCTGCTGATTTAGGGTAAGAGCTCACTAGGTTTTGGAACCGTGCTAGGTGTCACACAGCATACTATTTCTCATGCACACACATAGACAGCAGCACTGATTTAATGGTATTCATAGTACTGACCCAGAGACAGAGAGGACTAGGCTGCATGCCATACTGCAGGCTTTGTGTTGCCGTCTATAATAGTCGTGCATAACGTTGCAATTCCCCCAATGTCATTCCATAGGCTTCATTTACCCCTGGCCAAGAAAGCTGATACGATGAATCCACACGGCAGGAAGGTAATCATGTCCAGCTGTCTCCCATTTAACTCGCTCAAGACTCCAGCGCCTATTTATAAAACATGGTGACGGAAAAAATTTTAAATGCAAAAAACCCACAATGCCGACAATAAATGTCATGGAAAGAACTCGGAAACACTGTTTGTACAAAATGCGACATTTCCAGAAGACTATAAGAAGAAAATTTCATATGAAGTAGCCAAGTGCCTGTTTAGGTCAGGGAAAGTAGACATATTATGTCTTGCTCGTGGGAGCTGAATTAATTATACAAGTGGACATTTATCTTCCTCTACTCCTTGACATATAACTTGGCTTATATTGGCTCACTTTACAAATGATTTCTTTTAATAGCGTGTGGTATAACGTCACAGTCACGTGTATACATATCACAATTTATTTTGAAAGCACTAAAGCGTCACTCAGCTCACGTGCAGTAGATTTAGAGGTTGTATCCAGGCTGCAGTTCTGCGTTAGGAGAACAATAGACCCAGAATAGCTGCACAGTAAAAGTGGGCCAGCGTTATGTGCTGTGATGTCATCAGACAGAAGAAGTATCTGTCGCTGTCATCCTGAGTGACCAGGATGTAACGGTCTTTCAACAAGCTGCTTTAGCAGGATCATACAGAGAGATAAAACTTCTCTTTCATTTTATGTTGAGTTTCTTATTAAACTTAATGTTGACTGTTCATCCGGTTCCCACCTCATCCTTGCCCATCCTTGAACTGTTACAGACACACATGCAATGCGGCCACGTGCATCTCTCTCTCTCGAACTGGTGCCTCCAGCTTGTCTTTACCCCCTCACAGCTGATTAGCCCGATTCAAGGCCGTGCCGTGAGGACACATGTTTTCATTTTTGTTTGAACACTCATTGATTTTGCAACATTTACATTTACATTTATGCATTTGGCAGACGCTTTTATCCAAAGCGAATTACAGCACACTTATTACAGGGACAATCCCCCTGGAGCAACCTGGAGTTAAGTGCCTTACTCAAGGACATAATGGTGGTGGCTGTGGGGATCGAACCAGCAACCTTCTGATTACCAGTTATGTGCTTTAGCCCACTACGCCACCACCACTCACACTAGATCCGCTTCCATTTTCTTTCAGCAAAAACTTTTGAAAAGCTTATTGTTACCGCACACTTTTGAAAATGATGACCTTACGTAACTGAAGTTTTCAAAATAAAAACAGATTTGTGTGGATGTTGACTAATTTGGCAACGATTACAGTTTGATTGGAAATGACGGCCATTAAAAATATTCTGCTCACAAGTTGCATTTACTTTGATTTGTCTTTGTTTTCTTCAAACGTCACTTTTCTTAAATGTAATCTCAAGCATGCTCTTCACGGACACGTTTGTCCACTTGGTTAACAAGTACACTAATTTATGAAAACATTATTTGGTGAAAAATTGTTTGGTGTGGTGACATGGCGCCACAACTGTGAGACAGTCGTAATTTTTGGAAAATTGACTAAGCATTTGCACACAGTAAATATTGAAATTGTTTGTTTATTTTACTCACTGTTTAGATTATCATAGTTTTAAACATGTGATGTGTTTTAATAATGTGTTTTTTTATCTTATTATTGAAAGTCTGGTTCTTGGACAAGGCTAAACAATATAATCTCTTCATGAAACACATTTTAAAAGTACCAAAAATAAATTAAGGCATGGTTAAAATGTTTATATATAGCAGTTATGACACAGCGGAGGTCATCATTATTTTAATAATTCAATGGGCCAGAGTCAATTATTCTGCTTATACCACGGTTACCACACCTTAAGACATCGTTCAGGGTTTTATCTCTAGACATTTTTGGGTTTTCGTCCCTAAAACGCTCTTTTGAGTAGAACTACTTTCTTCCACCACAGATTCTGTGTCTTGCTTTGATACAGCTCAAGCCTTCGTTGCTAGTTCGGAAACGTCACTTTAGAACTAGCAATGGAGGATGTGCTGCTTTTCTCATTGGAGTGAAAAGGTGGTGTGTGTGTATTTGTGTGTGTGTGTGTGTGTGTGTGTGTGTGAGAAAAAGAGAGAAACTGAGAGAGATCGCATGTGGAATTACCTGTGTTTAAAGTGGCTCTCGTCAGGAGTAACCATCGCTTCAAATTGCCAAGATGTAAGTTGAAGTATACTTCTCAGCAGCAGCGAGTGTCACCATTCTTGCATAACTGTTTACAATCCTAGTAGGATTGTAGCGGGGGTGCGCTGAGAGTTTGTGTGAGCACGACAGTGCTTTTCACTATAGCTATGTGAGGCTTGTTGGTCACGACACGTGCACGCGTGTGTGTGTGTGTGTGCGTGTGTAAGTGTGGGGTAGACGAGGGAGTGCTGGGGCCTTTTCAATCGAAATTGAAATATATGTGGGATATTATAGACATTGTTTGATGTTCTTAACTGATTTACTTTAACCAATGTCTTTGTTTATATGGTTATTTTGCTGTGGTAGCATGCACGGTGTGTGGGTGTGGCTGGGTGAGACGAGAGCAAGAAAGAAAGAGCGGGATCGAAATTGAAATCAATTTAGGATATTATAGACAGTGTTTGTCATTCTTTTCCAATATACTTAACCAAGTCTTTGTTTTCATTGGTTACTTTGTTTTAGTAGCCTGTACGGATCTTTGAAATAACTGAAATACTTTGGTGAAGTGATGTGGAACCGTTATGCGGTCAAGAACTACTTCACAGCTGTGCGTTTACTTCGAACATCCATCAACCAATCAGAATCAAGCATTCAACAGACCCGTGGTATATAATGTAAAATGGTAAATGATCTGCACTTATATAGTGCTTTTTTTTAACCTTAGAGGTTACCAAAGTGTCCCATTCACCCATTCACACACCAATGGTGGCAGAGCTGCCATGCAAGGCACTAGCCTACCATTGGGAGCAACTTGGGGTTCAGTGTCTTGCCCAAGGACACTTCAGCATGTGGAGTTGTGTGGGCTGGGAATCGAACCACCAACCCTGTGATTAGCAGCTGACCTGCTCTACCACCTGAGCCACAGCTGCCCCAATGTAGCTTACTGCCTTAAAACTCTCTCAACAAAGGGAAGTCCTGGAACCCCTTTTGTTGTTGTCTTTGTTCCTGTGTTGTAAAAGGAAACATCACATCTCTGGCAACAGCAAAAATAAATATTATTTTAGACGGAATGCCATGTCAGTTTTGATGTATGTATTTTAGATAACCATTTTCATTAAACTTAGCGATAAGATCAGCTACCCTGCACAGTCATGGAAGACTGTAAAAGCCGGAGGTCAGCCTCTAAAATAGTTTATTTCTTGTTTAAGAATTTACATCATGAACTGTTTTTGGCCTGGATTTGAGGGAATAACACAGTGATTGAAGCCATATCTCCGCAGCAACCCCAACTCACATTACATTATAAGAGCCAAACCAAAGCCACTTCCATAAAAGGAACTGATCCCAATCCAGTCTTCAAGACAGAGTGTTTCCCAGGTGCATACTGCTGTCCAGGCCTTCACAAAGGTGACTGCTCTGAGTGGGTGATTGGGGGGGGGACTGGGTCGGAATTTTGGGAATGAGCAGTAAGAGTAAAGGATTTTGTTCGCACTACTCTCAGTGCTTTACATGACCCTCCTGCTCACGGAGCGAGTAAAAGTTAAGGGCATATTGCATTAATGTCGACAGATGACAGCACAGAGGACATACAATATAAAGTGCTTGAAATATTTATGTACATTTCAAGGGCTTAGACATTTGTTGCTCCTCCAAACGAAACAACAACGCTGGATGTACTGCTAAAAACCTGTGTATGTTTTGCACCGTGGAAAGATATCCAAGCAGTTTAATTTTTGGTCAAGTGTTAAGAGAGTGTGTGTATATTGGCAGAGCCGCTTCGTAAGCCATTTATGAATGCTTTGTTCTCGCTGGAATAACAAATGTTTGATTTGTGAAAATCTCTTAGGATGAATATCACAAAATCTGTGGAGAACAAGTCCAGGTCGTATTTCACCCTAAAATACACTGATGAACCAAAAACATTATGATCATTCACAGGTGAAGTGAATAACATTGATCATCTCCTAACAAGGCCACATGTCATGGTCTGGGTAGATTAGATGGTAAGCGAACAATCAGTTCTCGTAGTCAACGTGTTGAATGCAGGAGAAATGGGCAGGAGTAAAGAACTGAGCGACTTTGACAAGGGCCAAATTGTTATGGCCAGACGACTGGGTCAGAGCATTTCTGAAATGGCTTGGGGGGTGCTCCCATTCAGCAGTGCTGAGTACCTACTGACAGTGGTCCAAGGAGGGGCAAACCACAAACCGGCGATAGGGTGTTGGGTCCTCGATGTGCAAGGGCAACGAAGGCTATTCTGTCTTGTCCAAACTGATGGAGAGTAGGTCTACTATGGCACAGAAAATGTGATTCGATGCTCTGGGCAATATTCTGCTGGGAAACCCTGGGTCCGGTCAGTCATGTGTACGTCAATTTGACACATGCCACCTACCTAAACATTGTTGCAGACCAGGTACACCCCTTCATGGCAATGGTATTCCCTGATGGCAGTGGCCTCTTTCAGCAGGATAATGCACCCTGCCACACTGCACACATTGTTTGGGAATGGTTTGAGGAACATGATGAAGAGTTTAAAGTGTTGCCCTGGCCTCCAAATTCCCCAGATCTCAATTCAATTCAGCATCTGTGGGATGTGCAGGACCAACAAGTCCAATCCATGGCGGCTCCACCTCACAACTTACAGGACTTGAAGGATCTGCTGCTAATGTCTTGGTGCCAGATACCACAGGACACCTTCAGTTGTCTTGACTAGTCCATGCCTTGGCAGGTCAGCACTGTTTTGGCAGCAAGCAGAGGTGGCTGTATTGGGGCGGCTGTGGCTCAGGTGGTAGAGCGGGTTGGCTGCTAATTGCAGGATTGGTGGTTCGAATCCTGGCCCACATGATGAAGTGTCCTTGGGCAAGTCACTGAACCCCAAGTTGCTCCCAATGGCAGGCTAGCACCTTGCATGGCGCTGCGTGTGCGTGTGCGTGTGCGTGTGTGTGTCACAGTGTAAAGCGCTTTGAATACTGTTAAGGTTAAAAAGGTGCTATATAAGTGCTGACCATTTACGCAGAGGACCAACAGCATATTAGGCAGGTGGTCATAATTGTTTGGCTCATTGGTGTAAATGGGGGATAAAAATATTAAGGAATTATATTCCACAAATTTAGCATTTTTTTTACATTATTTTCATGACAATTAAGCTCATCCCCCATATTAAATGTATTGCATTTATTGTATAAATCAATAAATATTAAATATATTAAATACATAAAAAGTCTTATATAATGAACGTAAGAAAATACAAACATAAGTAATTATATTTTGCATAAAGATTATATTAAAGTTATAAATTACAAGTTAAATATGTTGTTTTTTATTTTGCATTATAGTAATGAGAATAACATTTTTATAGAGAGGTTTTTTTAATTGTTTTTATTTTTTATGATTTGTTGGAAACATGCTAAGTTGCATAGTGGAGCAACAGGTAGAAAAAAAATGGTTTCTGGTTTTCAATTAAGATGCATTCTTAGAAGGTAGCTGTCTACAGTATTTAGGCTAGTAGACTGCAAGGCTCCTCACTTGGTTTGGAACAGAGCTAATGTGTAACAGAAGTCACCTGACACTTGTATTGTGAAACTAGGTGATGTTATTTTTTTGTGAGACCAATGTTTCTTGAAGACTGCAATTTTAGGCATAAAAGGTGAGCTTTCATGCAGTATATTTAGGTCATATTGTGGTATTTTTGGTGAATACACACTCACCGAGCACTTGAAATGAACCAGCAGCCATATCACCCTGTAGATCAAGACTGATTGCCTACAGAAGCTAAGCAGAGCTGAACTTGGTCAGTACCTGGATGGGAGACCTCCTTGGAAAACTAAGTTTGCTGTTGGAAGAGGTATTAGGGAGGCCAGCAGGGGGTGCTCCCCATGTGGACTGTGTAGGTCCTAATGCTGCAGTATAGTGATGGGGACACTATACTGTAAAAGGCACCATCCTTTGGATGAGATGTTAAACTGAGGTCCTGACACTCTGTGGTCATTATAAATCCCAGGGGCACTTCTTGAAAAGAGTAGGGGTGTATCCCTGGTGTCCTGGCCAAATTCCCCCCATTGGCCCTTATCAATCATGGCTTCCTAATAATCTCCATCCATTAATTGGCTGTATCACTCTACTCTCTCCTTTCCACCAATAGCTGGTTTGTGGTGAGCATACTGGTGCACTATGGCTGCCTTCGCATCATCCAGGTGGATGCTGCACACTGGTGGTGGTTGAGGAGAGTCCCCTTGGTTGCTGTGTAAAGCGCTTTGAGTGTATCATCAGAAAAGTACTATATAAATGTAACATTCATTTAATTGGAACATTACACTAATACTGGATAGGACCTCCCTTTGCTATCAAAACAATTCTTCATGGCATAGATTCCACAAGATGTTGGAAATATTCCATTCCGAGTTGGCATGATTGTGTCATGCAATTTCTGCAGAATTTGTCAGCTGAACATTCATGCTGCAAATCCCCCCGTTCTACACATCCCAAAGGTGTTCTATTGGATTCAGATCCGCTGACTGTTAAGGCCATTGAAGAACAGTGAACTTAATGTCATGTTCATGAAACCAATTTGAGATGACTTTTGATTTGTGAAATGGTGTGTTATCATGCTGGAAGTAGCCATTAGAAGATGGGTAAATTGTGACCATGAAGGGATGCACATCGGCTGTGGCATTCAAGTGATGTTTAATTGGTAAGTGTGCCAAGAAAACATTCCCCACACAATTACGTCATCACCAGCCTGGAATGTTGAAACAAAGGCACATTGGGCCCATGGCACCAAATTCTGACCCTGCCATCTTTCAACCAAGATTCATCAGGCCAGGCGACATGTATCCAGTCTTCAACTGTCCAGTTTTGTTGAGCTTGTGCCCACTACAGCCTCAGTTTTCTGTTCTTGGATGATAGAAGTGGAACCCAACGTAGACTTCTGCTGTTGTAGCATATCCGCCTCAAGGTTCAACGTGTTGTGCATTCTGAGATGCCATCATACACTCTACAATTGTATAAAGGTGTTTTCTGAGTTTCTTTAGCCTTTCTGTCAGCTCAAACCAGTCCGGCCATTCTCCATTGACCTCTTTCATCAACAAGACGTTTCCATACACAGAACTGCCGCTCACTGGATGTTTTTTGTGGATGTTCTCCTGACCAGTATCTGCATGATTTTATGCATCGCACTGCTGCCACACGATTGGCTGATTAGATAATCGCATGAATAATTAGGTGTTCCTAATAAAGTATCACACAAAGCACCTGGTAAAATGAACTCTAGAGGTGATTCAACAGCAATGACTTGTAAGGTGACCAACTGCATTTCCAAGCTTGTTTGGGTGTGCAGTAGCTCAACTGATAGAGCGTTGGGATGCAAAGGATCAGGCAACGAGTACTGCTCTCATGGAGAACATTTAACTTGCTTTTAGTTTCGCTATGTAACTGCCGCGATACGTGTAATGACCCACTAAATATCATTTTTGCAAAAATGTCACCACTGTCTCGTATTTTTCATGAGATCAGTTGGATTTGTATCTTACATTAGAGAGAAGCATTGAGGTTGTTGCCACCAAAAACAAATTAGAAATTGTTTATTTGCTTTGATGTCCTCTATATACTAGGGTACTTTTAATGTAATAAATTTGACAAAATAGACATTGAAAAGATATACATATATAAAGTTTACAGTGTTTCACTTTCAAGGAAATGGCTAAAAAATACTGAGGACTATTGCAGCCAATCCAATAAATTGCTCTCTAGAATAAAAGTGAGGAGTGGTGGTGGTGTAGTGGGCTAAAGCACATAACTGTAAATCAGAAGGTCACTGGTTCGATCCCACGGCCACCACCATTGTGTCCTTGAGCAAGACACTTAACTCCAGGTTGCTCCGGGGGGATTGTCCCTGTAATATGTGCTCTGTAAGAGTGCACGTTGGATAAAAGCGTCTGACAAATGCATAAATGTAAATGTAAATAAAAGTGTCCCCTTCCCTAATATCACTCCCTCTGACTAGCAAGTGCAAAACATGGTTTGGCTGTATGTCTTAAACTGAAAGCTATTAGTTACTTAAAAGAAAGGACAAGATATGTCCACACCCCAACCTTCTGTTTTAAAAGGAAATACTTCAGCACAGTAAAGAATGAGTTTCATGGGGTCTTTAAATGGGCTTCAGACATTACACAATACAATTCTTTTCAGTGTGGCATCATCAGGTTTCTGATGATGAGCTGTTAGAGAGCTGCTAGTTTTATATATTTTTTAAATGAGGCATCTCTGTACATTGACTAACAGTTTAGGAATGAGTGTCTGTAGTTTATTATCAGTGTCAAACGAGCTCACGGACTTTGGAAGAAGATCTGAGAAATAACTGCGTGCTCGTGCTTTCCAGAGATCATGTCGGGTTCTTTCCGTATGATCACAAACGTTTTATGCAGGAATCAAACGTAGCTTTACCTGTTCGGGCCCAGAGATCTTGTTGTCATGATATTAATTCATCTTTCAGATTTCATTTGTATAGGCTAATTTAACTATCCCAAACAATGCCACCTGGAACCCGATTGGCGGGTGTCGTTTATGAACATTTAACATGTAATTCTGTTTATTCTGACACTTACATTTGTTTATCACATTTGCAAACACGAACAGCAAACAAATACATTGCATGGCTTGTGTTCTTCAGCACAGTTAATCATTTTCATTTTGTACTTATTATTGAGTCCATATGGGCTGCTGGTGTATTGAAAGTTTGTTTTTCTAAGATAGCATTATGACTAGTGGGGTTGATGTTTTTGTTCTGTAGCTCGTTAGTAAAACATGGTTATGTTTTAGCGTGGATAGCATGAATAAACTGCTGAAAAAACATCCCAAACCAGCTAAGACAACAAACTAACTGAGGATTGTTTGAGTTGTTTTCAACAGGAAAGTCCCCCAGCCTTGCCAAGCTAGCGTTTACCTGGTTTAAATTATCTGCCAGCTGGTTTTGCCAAGTTTGACCAACTTTGGCTGATTTAAATTGTTTGTTTTTCTCAGCAAAGGGATTTTTTTGTGGTGTAAGAATATTTTAGTGGAAGGGCTATCAAACTGATGTGCTAGTGGGTCCATGGAAAATGTTTGTAGAATAAAAGGTCAAATGTTAACACATACTGAAAGTTGATATTATTACCATTTAAGTCTGCTTTCTGAAGACTGGTATGAAATCAGTGCTTAACAAATACATTTGAATTGAGTTGAAAATGTTTCAACTTTGTCTTAAAAGTTTATATATTTATCATACTCTAATAGTGGGTAGAAAAACCGTCAACGTAATATTTTAATATTGTTTGGCTGTATTGCACTGACAATATGAACATAGCATCACCCTGACTATTTCCCTACACAGAATAAATATGTCTGAATATTTTATGAAGGGAGTCCCTCGCAAGGGGATCATTGTATTTGGGAGTTCTTGGCATCTAAAAGTTTGAAAAGTAATAGCACACCTCTCTTTAATAAGCAGCATGTTTTCAGGTATCATTCATGCTCGTAGGACAAATGTAAGGGATTATGGTTTGTTGAAATTCCTAACCCCGAAAGTTTGAACAATAGCAATAGTGATGTTTGCCATATCAAACACTACTAATAATTTTTGAATGTTTTTGTAAGAGTTCGTGTGCTGCTGAAATAACTCTAAATACACGTCATATATACATCTGCCCTTATAAGGGAATCCTACAGTGCAAGCGTAAATTAATAGCAGGATGTGTGAGTTTAACTTTGGGGTCCTGATCTCAACAAAGCCCTGATTTGTGCTGTGTGTGTGTGTGTGTGTGTGTGTGTGTGTGTGTGTGTGTGTGTGTGTGTGTGTGTGTGTGTGTGTGTGTGTGTGTGTGTGTGTGTGTTTTTAATAACTCTTGGAACAGTCTGGTGAGAGCCATGTGAGCACATGCGGCTCAGAACCTCTTAGCCAATCACAATCACTGCCTGCTCAGATGACATCATCCTTTTTGGCTTCCCTGAAGAGCTGAAAGAAGTTGAGTTGAGCCGCCTGCTTATCTTAAAGATAAACTGACAAGTTTGCTTTTTCAAAGTCTGTGGTGCTGTAAGTCTTCTCATTTTGGCACACAACTAAATAACTTAAACTGTGGAATACAAATTGCATTCTTGATGTTTGTTAGATTCTCTCTTTTATTTTAGAAAACATATATTGACTGATGCATATATTGACTGATGCATATATGGTGCATAGAAACCAAAACCAAAGCACTGATCTGAAGAATTGCCAATTCAAGAACCATTTACAGCTAGGCAAGATGGATGGATGATGGATAGATGCATGTTTAGATGGATGGATGGATTGATGGATGGATGGGTGAGTGGGTGGATGGATTGAAGTATGTATGAATGGAAAGATACATGTCTAGATAGATAGATAGATAGATAGATAGATAGATAGATAGATAGATAGATAGATAGATAGATAGATTGATTGATTGATTGATTGATTGATTGATTGATTGATTGATTGATTGATTGATTGATTGATTGATTGATCGATCTAGTTGCATGTCTAGACAGATGGTTGGATGGATCGATTGATGCATGTCTAGATGGATGGATGGCTGGATTGAAGTATGTATGAATGGAAGGATACATGTCTAGACAGATAGATGGATGGAATGATGGATGGAGGATAGATTGATAGATAGATAGACAGATAGACAGGCAGACAGACAATAGAGTAAACTCCAAGCCGGGTCTTCATAGGCTGTTATCAAACCATCAGCACTATTTCTCTCCACACCATGTTAAAAACGATGAGGTCAGACTCAATGATCTTCATCTGAGAGATTATTGCTCTGGTTAGTATGATAATGGACATGCTACAACCCATTGTAAATTAGACATTGAATCCCAATTTCATGGCTATAGAGGTTTCTTAATCATACTTTTCCTCAAGGATGCTATATGCCAACTTCAAATTACATCTAAACGGAATAGTTCTCTGAGAAATAAATTAGCACTTTCTCAGAGTCCATCATGGTACTTTACCATATTTTTTTGATACTACAGGTGGTAATTTGAAGGTATTATTTGAAGTACCTTGTAGAGTTTTCAGTATAGTTGATTGAACTAACTTAAGTAAATGCACAGTATCACTGGAAACTAAAGTGTGAGCATTTCATATGACACTTTAGTTTTTTGTTGTTGAAAAATGGCTAATATGATTTGCGATTTCACTTGTGGGGTCCTGTGTCTTTCCGTGAAAGCCTTTACTGTGCCAAATGGAAAACTATGTAAGGAAACAGGCAACACTTCAGCCATGTAACTCACACAATGAAGCTCTATGGCGACTGACCTGCTTGGCTTGAGCTCGCTGATGTATGTCAATGGCATGTAAGAAGCAGTTGTTTAGGGTCCTCTCAGATACCACCCACCCATTTAAAAGCAAGGGGCCATTAACGTCAGTGAGTCCTGATTCATGTTCTCCATTGTTCTATAAATACAGTAGTTTATAGTGGAGCAAAGGATGGAGTTGGAGGGCTTGGAAAGGAGGTAGTAGGATCCAGGGTGTGGGCAACAGGGATCGTTAGTAATATGAGGCTATAGTAAAAGCCCAGACCAAGGATCAGATATGACCTGTACTACTTCCTCATGTGAAGGAGATTCTTGTTGTGTCTTCTCAATGTGGTTTTCCAGTTTACAGCTGCAATTTTACTAGACTGGGAAGCTTGCCCATCTTTACTACAGTCATAGTACAGTGAGTGGCTTTAAATTAATGGGAGAAATTGCTCATATGGGATTGCAACAATCAACAAAGAGTCAGAAATTAACTTTTACATTAAATATCAACTAATATCAACTCATGTTATGTGACAGTATATATATTACTAGGACTGAAATAGAATATTTAGAACTAAATCAGACATTACAAATAAAAAAATTAGAATTCATGGCAGTGGCATTGTACATTTTGGGGGGCATTTTGTCAATTTTGGTGTCATTTTGGCCTAAACTCCCCTTCATTTCTGACCCTGATATGTATGTCAAAAATATAAAAAATATTGTGTGCAACAGAAATTAAACTCAACTAATATGAAGCTAATGAATCAAGCTTTGCGGGTTTGCTTTATGCAAATTAATTAAATACTTTTTAGGCGCCATGTATAAATAATATAATTCGTATAGGTGTATGTGGTTATGCTTATCCACAGCAGGAGCAAGTGCTTTAGCCAGGTCGTCCATTGTTCATTTGTCTTATTTTGGCATAAGTATTTTGTTTTTCACCAAAGCAGAGATGCTGTCAGCTTTCTGAAGATCAGCTTTCTCAGTGGAAAAATAGCGTCCAATCTGGGGTATTTCTCTCTATTTCACGGTTGCCGGTGCACAAGAGTCGATCAATATAGAAACTATAATGTCCTCCGCCATTATAAACAGCACCCATTGTGTAATTAATCAGTCTGTTGTGTCTCTTAGCTGTGATGAGCCGTAATGCTGAAGTTGTTCATTTAAAGCCGTTTAAAGCTATTTACTAGCTTTAGTAGTGTAGTAGTAATACAAGCAATCACAAAGAGCTGTTGTATGTAAACAGTGGCTGACGGATTCACTTCACGTCAACTAACTGGCTCATATTACACACAGACAATGATCTTTTGCCACCACCTGCTGGCTAACATGTGTAATGTCAAAAAAAAAAGACAAACAGTAGCTCTTAACACATCTGCACTGCTCTTACACTTTAGTTTAGAACGGCATAAGCGGAGTGATACACACACAGTGAAGCGTCGGAGTGCTGATGGTGTCAGAACATCAGTGCTTATGGAACGTCTCTCATCCAATCAGATTCGAGGACTGGAACTAACTGTTGTAGTTTGAGAGTGTAGGGAAACCGAATCGTTTTGTAATTTACAGCGATTCATCAAGGGAGTGGGAAGTTGCTGCAGAGCTCTTTTGCTGGGCTTTGGTGGATCATTACTCTTCAGGATTCATGGGTTGTAGTTATTCACCTTGTTTCAAAAACGTGTTGAATAACATGGATTAATGGCGTCAACAGAAGCGTATACCATTAATTAACAACCTCAGATCTCACGGTAGCTCTGTCCTTAAAGGTTTATAAGCTATCGTTTAAAATCAAGTCTCCTTTGGAAAACATAAATAGGATATTTACTCCCTGAAGACTAAGGAGGCTCTGATTAGCCTGTTTAAAAAAGTTTCTAACCTCCACTTAGATATCGCTACTGGAATGTTTATTTTTTTGTGTGGTTATTATTTTTAGAATGTTGATTATCGTAAATGAAGTTGGTACACAATAAATCTTGTTTTATTGGGGAACAAGAGGTCATTCATGCTGCTCAATTCACATGTGGCCCAATGAAAATGGTGCGTAGACTGCTCGTGAAGTTTCCCCTAATCTTTAGTGCTCCCCTGGGTGGGGGTAATTGGCTGGACAGATCACAGGGCCCATTTGATACTCACTGCTTTAAGCACTGCTGGGACTGTGGAGCGCACCAGCTCCTTATCCCACAGACTGAGCATTATTTTGTTCATTATAAAACTCAGGGATATTACTGTAACAAAAAAGTGTGGGGCTCTCAGCTGATGAATGTAGGGGTTTTAACCAGGGTTCAGGCCACTAACTGGTTAAGCTTTTTTTAACATAAGCTTTGCATTTGGATGCACCAATTATTTTATTGATGTGTGTCTCTTCAACTTTGAGCACCTTTATCACTCTGGAAACTTTCTCTGTTTTTTGTTTTTTTATTATAATTTAATTTGTTTTATATTTATGTTCAAGCAATGTGCAACAGTGTACTGTATGTACATGCATTACAGGAGATGTATGAAATGTTTGTCCTTTTTTTTTTTTAAATCATGAATTTCCTCCCACAAGGTAATTTCCATCAAGTCTCCAATTCTGTATTGTGTTTAATAGAATTGGTGGTGGAAATTACATTTTTAACTGGTCAACTCCTTTTTATTGTGAAGGCTAATTTCATAGCTGATATTTTATGTATACACTCTAAATACACACAATAAATAATATTTTCCACTTTTGCACAATTTGGCAAAATTACAGCTTGATTGCAAATTTACGGCCAATAATAGTAGTCTACTCACAAGTAATATTTAACTTGAATTTTTTTTTTTTATCAAACATCACTTGCTCTTCATGGACACTTTTGTCCACTTGGTTAACAAGTACAATAACTTTTGGAAAAACGTTTTTATTAGGGGCCAAGTTGTTTTGAGTCTGGGTAGCTCAGCGAGTATTGACACTGATTAACACCCCTGGAGTCGTGAGTTCGAATCCAGGGTGTGCTGAGTGACTCCAGCCAGATCTCCTAAGAAACCAAATTGTCCCGGTTGCTAGGGAGGATAGAGTCACATGGGGTAAGCTCCCCGTGGTCACTATGATGTGGTTCTCGCTCTCGGTGGGGCACGTGGTGAGTTGTGCGTGGATTCCGTGGAGAATAGCGTGGGCCTCCACATGCGCTACGTCTCCGCGGTAACACGCTCAACAAGCCACGTGATAAGATGCGCGAATTGACAGTTTTGCGCAGCGGAAACTGTGATCCTCGCCACCGGTTAGTCACTACTAGAGCACATTGGGCATTCCAGATTGGGGAAAAAGAGGCGAAGAAAAAATCAACCTCTGGGACATGATATTGACCAAAGTTGAAGAAACACTCTTATACAACTAAAGCTCTAACAAAAAAAATTTATATTTGTAGCAGATTGTTGTGTAGAGTGTCAGTAACAGGATTTCGCAAATATCATGACTGCATGACCAGATTTTGTAGCACATCAATTAGGACATTCACAATCAATTTGTCATAAAAAAAGCCAACAATATCTGAGTATCGCACTGCCAATTTCCTAGAGTAGCTAGAGTAGTACAGATGTTAGCGCAGAAGTAATTTTTCAAATTAAAATGTTCAGCTAAAAGGTGCTCATACGGGCAACGAGAGTAAAAATCTGGCTTGTGTAGGGGCATCAAATCTGAAAAGTAGGAGGATAAAATATAAAACTTATCAGCTTTGCTCTTGAATATTAATTGACGTTCCTAACTGTCCTAGTCTAGTCCTAACTGATTTGCTGAAAGGGAAACCGTAAGTACGACCTAGTTATGGTATGCTTACTACTCACCACTTAGTAAATAGTAATGTTTAGATGGTAACCCAAGGAAACTCTTGGTTAGGGTGAAACTAGTGAGAGTTCCACAGTATGAGGGTTACCATCTAGATACAATGTTGACTTGTTCATTAAATCCATTGCTGACTCTAGCAGTTGGCGGAGACTTCTACTTGGTCTTAAAGTGGTCATTTTAACTGGTGGGCTATAATTAGTTTTTTGTTTTTGTTGTTTTCAAAAGGCCAACATGTTCACTCAATTATAATGTTGTCTTAATCTTCTGTAATAAACAAGTATGCCCCAATTGAGGTTCATCGTTTAGGTGGGGCTTGTCTAAAGTCTGTGCATTCAGCCACCACACCTATTTTTCCTGCATCAGCATGTGATTGTGCAGGTCGGCTGGCCACTATGACAGGATGTACACTATCTGTGTATCATGATGTGTTAAAACATTACTTTGTTTCTGCACTGCTGAGGAAGGGGATGGGTGGGTGGACAAACGGAAATAATGTGATAAAACTGAGGGAAACAGAGAAAGAGACAGACATTGGTAAAGATTTGGGTATAAATGCTAGGGATGTGTCACCAAATGTTTTTAAAATGTATTTAAAAAGTCTCTAAACAAGAACAACTAATCAACACTAACAGGCTATTACACTTTGTAGGCCATAAACAAGGGCTGGGTATCACCAGCCACCTCATAATATGACACGTATTGCGATACATCATGATATCATGATTCGATTCCGATTTACAAGCTTTACATTTCTAATTCATTTGGATATATTTCAGTAATAATGTCCAATATAATGAACAAAATCGCAGAAAATTATCTTTCTGTTAATGCTGTTATTAATTATAAAGGGGACCTTCTAACTTGGTAAATTACAGAAATATACATTTTACAAGTCCATGTATTCCATCAAAAAAGTTGATTTCGTCTTGACATTGCATAGTACAAATTAGGTTTGCGCAATATGTATAATTCCACATGCCTAATTTGTACTATAAGTATTTTCATTGACAAGTCTTAAAGGCGTACTGTCTCTTTAAGACCAGCGGCAGGGATTTCGACAGTGATTTGGTCGAATGGTGTTACAGAATCCGTGCTGATGTGTGATTAGAATTAAATGTTTAATTTGTTATTTTTCAACAACTGACTGTAAAGAACAGAAAAAATATTAAAAAAGACATTATTCAATGATAAATAGAAGGCATGGATCCTGTCTTTGGGGCAGGGGTAGAGCCAGGGGGTGGCCTGGTCACCTCACTCAAAGCCACACCTCCCCGTCCCAGGCGTCCTTTATCCACTCCTATCCGTTTTTGTATCCACGCGCCTCCAACATTGATGTCCACGAATAGTCGATTAAAAATATAGATACATGGATCCAAAGTATCAAAACAATATCGTGAGAAAAAGTATCAAGATGTATCAATTTTGGATTGTTTCGACACAGCCCTACCATTAACACAGGTGAAAACATGGTGTAATCTGTATAGTTTGATTTTAAAATGTCCCTACCAATGTAAAAACCACATCATCATCACAGAAATTCGACATGTTGCTTTTGACAGGTGGTAGAGCGGGTCGGCCACTAGTCGCAGGGTTGGCGGTTCGATTTCTAGCCCACATGACTCCGCATGCCGAAGTGTCCTTGGGCAAGACACTGAACCTCAAGTTGCTCCCAATGGCAGGCTAGCCGTCATTGGTGTGTGAGTGGGTGAATGAATCACAGTGTAAAGCACTTTGAAAACCTCTAATGTTATAAAGCGCTATATAAGTGAAAATGGAGCTAACACCTACTAACAACACTTAGCTAACAACACTTCCAGCTTCGGCCACTGGCTGTGATTTGAATTTCATAAGTACAGACTGATTTCAGCAGAAAAACGTTAGATGCACCTTTGCAAATTTCACATTGTGACTGATCATCTGAAAAACAAAACCAATGCCCTTGCAGAGAGGTATAACCAGGGCTTGGCCGGTAATCTGGCATACCGGGCATTTTCCCGGTGGGCCGACGTACTTTGGGGCCGATCAGGGGCGGACTGTCCATCGGGAGAACCGAGCGGGCCGGTGGGTCGGCCGCAAAACGAGCCGAATGGGCCACGATAAGCATAAACGAGCCGGCGTGTTATGCAGAACGGACCACAAAACGGCGCTGTGATATGCAGAAAAGGACAGCGAACACCCCCACACACACACCACACGCTCAACAAAGTTTGGGCCAGTTGCCATGTAAAATCCCGGGCCGATTTCTCTAACCAGTCCAGCCCTGTGGATAAAAGTGGCATTTGCCCATTGGCCAATGGAAAAGACTTGATGTTTGCCCGCAGGTCTTGACAGTACACTGGCAGACAGTACCAGTAAGCAAACAGACACAAAGTTGCCAATGAGACACTTTGCTTTTCTAACCTGGTGACACAAGACAACGAGATGAAAGCCAACAAAGCACTCTTCATAGGATTGAGTGATGTTTAATAGACAGGAGGAGCGTGAGGGCACCAGAGAGGTCTACTTTTCCCACATTCCTCCCTCCCTAATGACCTCTAACAAACAGGTCGAGGTTTGATCCTGTTTCCAAGTCGCGTGCCAAATTAAACACTCTTTGGGCTGAAGTCTATATTGCCAAAATTAGGGCGGATGGAGTGTGTTGGGGCAGAGCAATGCCAGCTGACTTTTTCCAAATGTTCCTCTGACAGATCTTGGTGGCTCTTAAATGGTACTCAGTTCAATTGAGAGCCAAGAGAGCTTTATGAAGCTTTTCAACACAAATGCGATTTAGCCTGTTCAAAGCCAGATACGCAGCCACCAATTGGGTGAGCGACTTGTCATATGGGGCATTCATGAAATCAGTTTGCCCTTTTAGTTTGAAACATTAGTAGATATTTTGTGTCGGCCTTCTTAAATTTAACATGACATCAAAATTGACCTTATATAGTTTCTTATTACACTTTCCTGTTCTTAGTGTAAATGATTCAGTGTTATTCCAAAGAAAAGAAAAAGGTGTTTATCTTAATATTTCATCAAAATGTATTAATTTATTTACTCAGCCTCAGAAACGTAAGTCTTATCCTACATTTTGTCTTGTTGACTATCATGTTTCACTTGGAAATATGTCTAATATGGATGTCAAATGGGTAACAAATGTAATTTCATGTTGACTTAAAAATATATTAAAATGCATTTTCCTGTTTTTTGTGTTTGTGGTCACAGAAAGAGGTGAAGGATGTGTTTGCAGCCATCATGTTTGAGGCAGCCTACAGTTTAGGAAAACACATTCTAGATGGACATCAGGACCGCGATCTCCCCTCTCTGACCCCTGTTCTGCGATGGAAGAAAGGAGAGAAGATTGCAGCAAGGAATGAGGTTTGAGTCCCTGTTTTCACTCCACTTAAACAATCAGTTTTAAATACAGACCAAAAAAAAAAAACATTAAACAACTCTGTTTTGTACAGAGCCCTTTAGAGGACAGGGAGGGAGTCTATTTTCTGAAATAGTTTTGCGTTCCTTCAAACACAAGAAAATATTGCGTTCCCTTGCAATACGTTTTGCATTCCCTCACAGTTATTTTACGGTTTATCCATTCTTTTAGTAAATTAACTAAAGTACAACCTAAAAAAACTGGTTGTGGTTTTAGTACAAATAATGTAGTTGAACTCTAGTTACTGTAGTAAAACCATGGTCAATTTTGTGGTTGTGGTTTTACCACAAATACGGTAGTTGAACTCTAGTTACTGTAGTAAAACCATGGTCAATTTTGTGGTTGTGGTTTTACCACAAATAGCGTAGGTGAACTCTAGTTACTGTAGTAAAACCATGGTCAATTTTGTGGTTGTGGTTTTACCACAAATACCGTAGTTGAACTCTAGTTACTGTAGTAAAACCATGGTCAATTTTGTGGTTGTGGTTTTACCACAAATAGCGTAGTTGAACTCTAGTTACTGTAGTAAAACCATGGTCAGTTTTGTGGTTGTGGTTTTACCACAGATAGCGTGAGTTGAACTCTAGTTACTGTAGTAAAACCATGGTCAGTTTTGTGGTTGTGGTTTTACCACAAATACCGTAGTTGAACTCTAGTTACTGTAGTAAAACCATGGTCAATTTTGTGGTTGTGGTTTTACCACAGATAGCGTAGTTGAACTCTTGTTACTGTAGTAAAACCATGGTGAATTTTGTGGTTGTGGTTTTACCACAAATAGCGTAGGTGAACTCTAGTTACTGTAGTAAAACCATGGTGAATTTTGTGGTTGTGGTTTTACCACAAATAGCGTGAGGTGAACTCTAGTTACTGTAGTAAAACCATGGTCAGTTTTGTGGTTGTGGTTTTACCACAAATAGCGTAGGTGAACTCTAGTTACTGTAGTAAAACCATGGTGAATTTTGTGGTTGTGGTTTTACCACAAATAGCGTAGGTGAACTCTAGTTACTGTAGTAAAACCATGGTGAATTTTGTGGTTGTGGTTTTACCACAAATAGCGTAGGTGAACTCTAGTTACTGTAGTAAAACCATGGTCAATTTTGTGGTTGTGGTTTTACCACAAATAGCGTAGGTGAACTCTAGTTACTGTAGTAAAACCATGGTCAATTTTGTGGTTGTGGTTTTACCACAAATAGCGTAGGTGAACTCTAGTTACTGTAGTAAAACCATGGTCAATTTTGTGGTTGTGGTTTTACCACAGATAGCGTAGGTGAACTCTAGTTACTGTAGTAAAACCATGGTCAATTTTGTGGTTGTGGTTTCACCACAAATAGCGTAGGTGAACTCTAGTTACTGTAGTAAAACCATGGTGAATTTTGTGGTTGTGGTTTCACCACAAATAGCGTAGTTGAACTCTAGTTACTGTAGTAAAACCATGGTCAATTTTGTGGTTGTGGTTTTACCACAAATAGCGTAGTTGAACTCTAGTTACTGTAGTAAAACCATGGTCAATTTTGTGGTTGTGGTTTTACCACAGATAGCGTAGTTGAACTCTAGTTACTGTAGTAAAACCATGGTCAATTTTGTGGTTGTGGTTTTACCACAGATAGCGTGAGTTGAACTCTAGTTACTGTAGTAAAACCATGGTCAATTTTGTGGTTGTGGTTTTACCACAGATACCGTAGTTGAACTCTAGTTACTGTAGTAAAACCATGGTCAATTTTGTGGTTGTGGTTTTACCACAGATACCGTGAGTTGAACTCTAGTTACTGTAGTAAAACCATGGTGAATTTTGTGGTTGTGGTTTTACCACAGATACCGTAGTTGAACTCTAGTTACTGTAGTAAAACCATGGTCAATTTTGTGGTCGTGGTTTTACCACAGATACCGTAGTTGAACTCTAGTTACTGTAGTAAAACCATGGTCAATTTTGTGGTCGTGGTTTTACCACAGATAGCGTAGTTGAACTCTAGTTACTGTAGTAAAACCATGGTCAATTTTGTGGTTGTGGTTTTACCACAGATAGCGTGAGTTGAACTCTAGTTACTGTAGTAAAACCATGGTCAATTTTGTGGTTGTGGTTTTACCACAGATAGCGTAGTTGAACTCTAGTTACTGTAGTAAAACCATGGTCAATTTTGTGGTTGTGGTTTTACCACAAATAGCGTAGGTGAACTCTAGTTACTGTAGTAAAACCATGGTCAATTTTGTGGTTGTGGTTTTACCACAAATAGCGTAGTTGAACTCTAGTTACTGTAGTAAAACCATGGTCAATTTTGTGGTCGTGGTTTTACCACAAATACCGTAGTTGAACTCTAGTTACTGTAGTAAAACCATGGTCAATTTTGTGGTTGTGGTTTTACCACAAATACCGTAGTTGAACTCTAGTTACTGTAGTAAAACCATGGTCAATTTTGTGGTTGTGGTTTTACCACAAATAGCGTAGGTGAACTCTAGTTACTGTAGTAAAACCATGGTCAATTTTGTGGTCGTGGTTTTACCACAGATAGCGTAGGTGAACTCTAGTTACTGTAGTAAAACCATGGTCAATTTTGTGGTCGTGGTTTTACCACAGATAGCGTAGTTGAACTCTAGTTACTGTAGTAAAACCATGGTCAATTTTGTGGTCGTGGTTTTACCACAGATAGCGTAGTTGAACTCTAGTTACTGTAGTAAAACCATGGTCAATTTTGTGGTCGTGGTTTTACCACAGATAGCGTAGTTGACCTCTAGTTACTGTAGTAAAACCATGGTCAATTTTGTGGTCGTGGTTTTACCACAGATACCGTAGTTGACCTCTAGTTACTGTAGTAAAACCATGGTCAATTTTGTGGTCGTGGTTTTACCACAGATAGCGTAGTTGAACTCTAGTTACTGTAGTAAAAGCATGGTCAATTTTGTGGTCGTGGTTTTACCACAGATAGCGTAGTTGAACTACAGTTACTGTAGTAAAACCATGGTCAATTTTGTGGTCGTGGTTTTACCACAGATAGCGTAGTTGACCTCTAGTTACTGTAGTAAAACCATGGTCAATTTTGTGGTCGTGGTTTTATCACAAATACCGTAGTTGAACTCTAGTTACTGCAGTAAAACCATGGTCAATTTTGTGGTGTGGTTTTACTACAAATACTACAGTTGAAATAGTTACTTTTGTAAACCTTGGTTAATTTTCTTAAAGGATGTATACTTTATGCATATAATATCATTGCGAGGGAACCCAAAATAATTGCAAAGAAGTGCAAACTATTGCAAGGACATGCAAAACTATTTCTAAAATAGATTCCCCTCCGTGTCCTCTAAGTGGCTTCAAACTTTATAGGACACTGTGTCCTAACCAGGCACAATGCAACAAAGGAGCAATCTCTTCCATTTAAATCATAGTTTTTATCCTAACCAGCTGCGACCATGAAAAGCAAGAGGTCGTTTGATTTCAATTTGCATTGTGTCGCACTGGGTTGCCACGCCTACAGTTAAAAATCAGTAGCTTAAAAATCCACTCATCAAACCATGTCTAGTTAGGACTATCTGTGATACATGGCCTTTTAAAGCATTATTCCACATTCTAATATATTGTCTTTTGCCTGTTTATAATATTTTACTCTTGACTTGTTATACTAAATTATACTAATACTCCTCACCTTGTTCTAGTTATCCTTTGGCATCTTGCAAGCAGTTATTAGTGCCAGAAATGACCCTTTCCTGTGGTTTAGTCACCACTCAATAATGACTGTTGACGTTTTGTGAGTGGAATGTGAAAGATGGCTTAATTTATAAACTTCATAACCCACACTCATGTTAGGCCACATGTTTTTCACTCTTAGCTTCAGGAAATGTGGGGTTGGTGTCTTTCAGCATGTCAGGGATCCATTACGATGGAATCTGAGGCTATTAGTAGCCGTGCACACCATGCATAGTTTGTCTGTCACGCTAAAGCAAAGGTGTTAATGTCAAAATCAGTCCAACTCAAACACACGGCACTTTCTTGTTTATTACACTTGAAAACACTTCTCAAATACTAGGGCTTTGAAAGCCAATCATAAAAATGTCCTGTCGGGTGTTCAATGGAGTTTGTAAAGCAATGGTTCTCCAGTAGTTTTGGACACATATTTGACCAAATTTGTTCATTGTACAAGAGCAAACAGAATGTTCTTGTAATCATACATAAACTGCATGGACCCAACAATATTATTCACATGACAGGACATTAAAATGTTTGTAAATGCATAAACAACAGCAGAGATTCCCATGAACCCGTATTGAATTTAGTTTAGGTCATATTTGATTTTACATTGTGTACTTTTGTGCATGATTTTTGATGATATATGTCTATACTTGTCTATTTTGGCATCTTCCTAGTTTGGCTAGCTTCTACAAAGCAACACATGTATTTGCGGCAAAATACAGTAGATTTTTGAAATATATGGGAAGTGTTTTCTCCTCTAAAAAAGTTGATAAGCCTGTTTATTTTGCTATCCTAACTAGGTATGCACCGATAAATAAAAAAATGTGCCGATACAATATCTGATTATTTAGAACAACATTTACTATACCGATAGTTTTGTGGTTCGGATTTATATATAATTTTTCTCTTCAATTTGGCATGCCCAATTCCCACTGCTTACTAGGTCCTCGTGGTAGTTACTCACCTCAATCAAGTCTCAGTTGCCTCCAATTCTGAGATAGTCAGCCCGCACATCTTGTTACGTGACTCGCTGTGCATGACACCGCGGAGACTCATAGCATGTGGAGGCTCATGCTACTATTCGAACTCGTGACTCCAGGGGTGGCAGTCAGCGTCAATACTCGCTGAGCTACCCAGGCCCCCCGAATTGCACAACTTAATATAACTTTATTCTCTTTACTCATCTTCTATGTTTCAGAGTAACTGGTCTCAGTAATCAACAAAACACTGAAACAAAAAGCACATTATTAACACACATAAACTGAATACTGATCAGCCTCCTGTCTGGCTCACATTATGTTGCTAAGATTTCTTAATTTTCCGGAATGTTCTTAACTAATCATTGGCAGTTTCTATTGTCCGATGTCTGCTTTTATAGGCCAATACCAATGTTTGCATCCCATTTTTTGTTTGCGACCAACCAGATGAGCACCACAGCTGTAAAGATTTGCACAGCTGCACCCTCTAGGATTTGTGTCCTGTCTTAGATAATAATACTGGCAGTTAAGTAAACATCCTGTGTTCTGTTTGTCTCTAGACGTGGTTTGAGAAGAACTGTCTGTCAGAGGATTGCGCCGCTGACCTGAGGCTTCATGGGAAACTGCTTCTTCCTGGGTAAAGCCTCTGGTGTTCTGCTTCAAACTCTCTTCTCCTCTTGTTTAACTGGGGTTCTGTTCAGCGGCTCTTTTCAGTTCATTTGCGTCATCAGAGTTGAGTCGCAGTGGGTGTGGACACACGTTTGGCTCTGACCGTATATATTGACGTCATTCATTAGCTCTCTCTCTAAGGAGGTCCCGCGGTCTGGTTCGGAAATGATCTGGACCGCTTTTGTTTGTAGTCAAGCATTTACTTTAATCACTGAGCTGAGTCATGAGCAGATGTTATTCATTACCTTATTGCGTTTCAGTGCATATGTACCGTAAATTGTCATTCAAAGCATGTTTTAGTGTCATTGCATCAAAAGCATGCGTTCATGTTTATATGTGATGCTCATTAGATTCTCATTACTGTCGGCTAATATTGTATAGTCTTTTATTTACTTTACATTCAGGGTTTTTATGGTCATTTAGGAGTTTTAAAAATTACATTTAAAATTGTGTTTTCCAGGCCTGAAAAAGTTACGGAAATATTAAATCTTAAAAGTCATTGAAATTTTATAGTGAATAATTTTTTTTTTTAGTTGTTTGCTCTGAAATAGTTCATTGGCTAAATATTGTTCTCAAGCCACAGTGATGTCGGACTCTTTTGAGTCGGTTCTCAGTTAATCGAGGGGGTTTTCAATGGATTGGTGAAATTGATTCACAAATTGATTGAATGATTCATTAGGAAATCTGTAAAATCTTTATCCAGTAATCACATAAAACTGGAAAAACAATGGAAATTGACTTGTTAAAAAGCTTGGGAAACCTGTACAGTAAAATAGTTATCGTATTTATTATTATTTTTTTATTTTATTTTATTAAATAAGCATAAATTAAAGACAAATGCTACCATGATGTATAAATACTCTACTAATTCAATAATATATCATAATTGTTTTGCATAAATAAATTAAAGTGTATTTTTTTATCTTTAAGCAAAATATATAGTATATTTTAATAATAGAATACAATTATAATATAATTTAATATATATATATATATATATTAGTGCTGTCATTCAAATAAAAATGTTAATTGCAAATTAATCACATATTTTTAAAATGCTTATATTTGACACCATTATTTACTTATTTTCCTGTCAAAATGCATTTATTTCCATTTTAGGAAAGAAAAAAAAATTACAATATAATGCTTTATTAACATTTTCCAAAAGAACCCTTCTACAGTATAAAGATAGAAATGCTCTAAAATAACACCAATTCAAGTTACATTAAACATTTCCCAAAGTCAAAGTAGGAGTTTGACTAATTGAAATAACTCGTCTCCCAATAGGTCTTAAAATCTCATCCTCCACAATATTTATCTGCCGGTAGACTGTGGCCGCTTTCTTACAGCAATTGTGAAGCTGCGTTCATGATTTGTGTCAGAGCATCAATGCCAGCATCAAACACCGCTTTAAACCTCACATGAAAGCGCTTGCAAACAAAAATTTCTCTGTGTTTTGGTGATAGTTAATACTTGCCGTGCTTCTGTGGTAATTAAAATGCGCCTTACATAGGTCCCATCTGGTCCGACAACTTCAGTTTTTTTGGCAATTTCAAGCATTGTATAGCCTTCATTCCTCAAGACAATGATTGATGAGTTTTTAGAGAAAGCTGTTTCTTTTTTGCCATATTTGACCTAATATTCACCTGAAGACATGCCAGTCCATTGCATACTGTGGACAAACACAAAGACGATGTTAAGCTTCATTTAACGAACCAAATAGCTTTCAGCTATGTTTGATATAATGGCAAGATTTAGTACAAGATGTCATACAAAGGTGTAACTACAGTTTTCAAAGACGAAGCACAACTGGCTCTAACAAGACCAGATGTACAACTAAACAAGAGGATAAGTACATCAGAGTCTCTAGTTTGAGAAATAGATGCCTCACATTTCCTCCGCTGACAGCTTCATTGAATTCTACCCGCTAAACACCAGTTTCATGTACAACAGTAAAGAGAAGACTCAGGAGGACTTATGGGGAGAATTGCAAAGAAAGACTCTTTTGAAACAGAAAAACAAAAAGAAAAGGTTCGAGTGGGCAGAGAAACACAGACATTGGACAACAGATCATTGGAAAAGAGTGTTACGGATCTTAACCCCATTGAGCTTTTGTGGGATCAGCTAGACTGTAAGGTGTGTGAGAAGTGCCCGACAAGACAGTCACGTCTATGGCAAGTGCTACAGGAAGTGTGGGGTGAAAGGTCAAGTGCTACAGGAAGTGTGGGGTGAAAGGTCACCTGAGTATCTGGACAAACTGACGGCTAGAATGTCAAGGATCTGCAAAGCTGCCATTGCTGCACTCGGAGGATTTTTAGATGAAAACTCTTTGAAGTGGTTTAAGAATATTTTTTTTAAACTGTAATAGTAATTTTTCATGTTATTAATGTCCTGACTAAATATTGTGATCAGTTGAATGCCACTTTGGTGAATAAAAGTACCAATTTATTTCCATAAGAGCAAAATCTGTACATCCAAACTTTTGGCCGCCACCTATATATATATTTAGCAGAATTCATTATTTTATTTTGGGGTGAAATATAACACGGACATGTTCATGACAAGTTTTGTAAGATTCGCCCTATTAATGTTCTCTCACTGATTCTCTCTTTTCTCAGGCTCAGACCTCATCTGGCACTTGGTGGAGTGAAAAACATCTCATTATATTTAACCATCTCTAATACTGGAGATGATGCCTACGATACTAACATCTACTTAAACTTCTCCAGGGAGGTCCACTACATCAACTTCTTACAAAAAGTAAGTCAGCGATGTACAAGTCTTGTAAAAAACGTCAGAATGTCAACGTAAAGTCTGGTCCACTTTGCAGCTTATTCTGAGCCAGATGTGCCATCTGTGCTCAAATGTGAAATGTTGGGGTCCCCAAATCTTGTTTTCTTGCTAAAATCTTGGAAACACTTTTTACAAAGCCTATATTTAGATTGTATTGTAAAAGCATTAGAAATGCATTATTCTGCATTCATAATGTCTCATAATACACCTTATAGTAAGTTATAACTTATAAATAATTATAACTGCAGTTATAATACATTATTAGGCTTCCCCTACTCTTTAGAGTATAATGCATTATAACACAAGCAACATAAAATATTTAATCAGCTTATTACATTGCACTGGATTAAAAGCACACGTAACATTAAATGCTGTTTGTGTTGTAATGCATTATACTCTAAGTATAACTATGATTAGATTAGTATTATAAAGTATTATAATTGTGGTTGCAATTATAACATATTATAAGTGTCTTATGAGACATTACTAATGCATTATAATGCCTTTACAATGCATAACAAATATGGTCTTCATAGGAAGTGTTGTCAAATCTTGCAGTGACTAGTTTTTCCCCAGAAACACTCATTATAGCACCTTGTACACAACTTCCTTACCCGTTTTTACAGGATTTTTGCAAAAAATGTATGCAACTTGCATCAGACGGTCCGTGGGCGTTCTGTCTGAGGCTAACTTGCCATTGAATTGACTTAAAAGTGTGAACAGTCTTAATCTTCATAAATGGTATTGAGGATTTAAGGGGACTGAATGGGGAAAAAAGGAGTGTAGAAAATGTAGAGATGTCCAGTCAGTCAGTCAGCAGGAAGTTCTGGAAACATCAGGATCTGCAGTAACAGAGCGGGTCAGAGGATCGTTATCTCGGCCTTCCAGAACATGTCTAAGCTGACCTCCGGTTCCGCATGTCTCTGTTACAGCTCCCTAAACGTCTGTTTCCCCCACTGAAAAGAATTCTGCGCTTATCTATAGCATGAGTGGGAACATTTCCTCTTCTGTTGGAGGATTAATGTAGTATCTCCTCAAGATTGCTGAACAGAATGCTTTAAGACAAAATCTCCTCAGCCTAGAAAGATTCCTAGGAAAGGACACAAAGCAGCAGAAGGAAACGTTTTGATGTCTGTACTTGCTATGAGTGCGTAGCGTCAGTTGCTGAGCATGTAAAGGATGATATTAATTAATATAAAAAAAGGAGGATTGGGGGGGGGGGTCGTTCGAAGTACCTGAACCACTCCTGTCTACGAGCCTGACAGGCCATGTACTGTTTCTTTATTGAACTATTTCTATATTAAAGAGCATTTTAGGATATCTATAGGAAAACAATTGTGGACTACACATTTAGGGCAACACAAATATTACTTTTTAAATAGTTCCTCCAAAAATGAAACTTATGTGATCATTTATTCACCCTCATGTCGTTCCAAACCCATGTGAATGTCTTTCTTCATATAAGTAGAAGAATAATGACAAATTATTTGAACTAGTTTTAATGTTGTTGTTTTTTTTTTGGGGGGTTGACTTTAATATATGCTAAAGAGTCATAAATGTTTGGAACCACATGAGAGTGAGTAGAATTTATATTTTGGGGTAATTGTTTACTAAAAACTGCAACAAAAATAATTAGATTTGGAGTATTTTTGTCTTGCTTTTAATAAATATATCTAAACATTCTTGAAAAAGATACATTTACTTGAGAAGCAAAATGTCAACATATTTTGTATTGTTCAAAGGAATGTAAGAAAATAAGTAACTTTTATGCTTATAACAAGAAAAAACAATTATGTTAGATTTCTCAGAATATTTTATGTCATTTTGCCTCTCAAGTAGTTTCTTGTTTAAGAATGTTTAGATATTTTGTAGAAAATAAGAAAAAAAAATTTTTTTTGAATCACAGTGAATTGTTTAAGATTGTCTGACCTTCAGGGATTATTTAGTCATTTTACCATTTTCCCCTCTACTTCAACTGCAATCCTTTGTTTTCTTTTCCTTCTGTATTTCAAAGTCCTGCAAAGAATTTAGTGCCCTTCACTATCGTACAAATAACTGATCTCGAATGTGTTTTTAAAGTGCTCATATTTCATTCTCTATATCCTTCTGTTTTGATACAGATAGAGCCCTTAACATTATTTTACCGTCTTAAGTTTCATTGGATAATTTCTGCGACACGTCCACCCTCTTTTGCGAGTAATCGTTTATGACTGTTGAATAGGACACATGTATTGTGAGACGACACAGGAACCACATTTTGTTTGCTGTTTTAATACTGTATTCACAGTAAGACCCCTCTAATTAACCCAAAACGTCACAAGAAGTCATCTATGTTGATGTGACCCCTCTACACGCAGCGGAGGTCAGGCCAGAACGCCTCCCTCTGGGGTTTGCAACGCGCCTCCATGCTGAGTGTGAACTTGCGCTTGCCTCTTGTTTTATAGTGAGTCCCGTTGTCCCCATATTTGTCTTGTAGCCCAAGCCATATGTAGCAGCAAATTGCTTTCAGGAGCTCTATCGTGCCATTCAGGTGGCCATGCGGCCCTCTTATGAAGAAACACACAGAGGAACCTTTATTAGATAAACGGCAAATTGTTCTTTCATTAGATTACGGCAGGTGGGGCGAGACCTTCCAATGGAGCAGAATCAGATGGGAAGGCTAAGTTTAAGAGTTTATTTTAGAGACACTCAGCCAATACATACATCATTTGAGACTTGTTAATATTTCAGTTTAATAATACACAGACCAGAGAGAAGCAAGCAATGAAAACATCTCTTTCCTTCCTCTCCACTGCAGTGGAATACAATTATCAAAACAGTAGTATCTGTTCTGAGGCCATGGTTCTCAGCAGGAAACCGATGGAGTGCGTACTCCAGGTAGGGGAGGAGGTATTGCCCCAAGTGAAGGAGTTCAAGTACCTCGGGGTCTTGTTCACGAGTGAGGGGACAATGGAGTGGGAGGTTGGCCGGAGAATCGGGGCAGCGGGGGCGGTATTGCACTCGCTCTATCGCACTGTTGTCACGAAAAGAGAGCTGAGCCGGAAGGCAAAGCTCTCGATCTGCTGGTCAATTTTTGTTCCTACCCTCACCTATGGTCATGAAGGCTGGGTCAAGAACTAGGTCGCGAGTACAAGCGGCCAAAATGGGCTTCCTCAGAAGGGTGACGGGCTTCTCCCTTAGAGATAGGGTGAGGAGCTCAGCCATCCGTGAGGAGCTCGGAGTAGAGCCGCTGCTCCTTTGCGTCGAAAGGAGTCAGTTGAGGTGGTTTGGGCATCTGGTAAGGATGTCCCCTGGCCGCCTCCCTAGGGAGGTGTTTCAGGCATGTCTAGCTGGGAGGAGGCCTCGGGGAAGACCCAGGATTAGGTGGAGAGATTACATCTCCACACTGGCCTGGGAACACCTCGGGGTACCCCAGTCAGAGCTGGTTAATGTGGCTCGGAATAGGGAAGTTTGGGGCCCCCTGCGGGAGCAGCTGCCCCCGTGACCCAACTTCGGATAAGCGGTCAAAGATGGATGGATGGATAGTATCTGTTCTGCAGACTCAAGGGGGTTGATGTTTCCATTGATCATGGTATAAATATTGGGGTGTGTGTGTGGGGGGGGTTAACCTACCTACTTTGCTATAAAGTACTTGCTAATGAATGAAATAGGTTTTGATAAACTGTATATTAAAAAATCAAATAAATGTTTTTAACTCTCTAAATTGAGTAGTTTGAACTTCAGTGCTAATAAAGTGGCATTATCTGATATTTTGTGGATGAACGTTTGGTAGGCATAAAACAAACTTTATGATATTTAAGGCTCAGAATGAATCAGGAGCATGCATTTGGCATATTTTCCTTCGTCTGCCTTTTAGATAATTAGGAAATAAAGGGCCTATTGAATATTAATGACATGATGCCAAGTGATTAATACAGTATTTATGAGTCAAGCTGATAAGTTTTATAATTGCACACACACACACACACACACTTTTCAGCTCAGTCGAGCATCCTCGTATGTTTGCGTACACAGACCCAGGGAAACCCGGGTGTTAGCGTGAACGCTCCAAACAAGTGTGATACGTGAGGCCAAAACCACAAACTCTTCCCCAGAGAGCTGCCAAGTGCATGAATAATGAGTTTTGAAAACAGTCCCAGGCTTTCCTGCCCCCTCTCATCTACGTTCGACTGTTTATTGATATATTTTCTCCAACAGCAGTACTTGCTATTGCTGCAACATTACTAAAAATAGCTCCAATGTAAACTCAAGAATGGTGAACACGTGCAAGACTTTGAGCCCTCACGTGGAGCACAAGATCCCAGAGTTCATCTCATCCTCTGCATTGTTCCAGCAGCAAGATGTTGTCTGGTTTTATCAGCAGTCTTGACAGATTTCTGAAGGCACCTGGCTGTGTTGTACTCTTTCAGTTTGGACTGTAAGAGGACAGCTTCATGAACTCTTGCTTGAGGAATGCTCACTCCTCACGGGGTCAAAGCCCAACTGTTTACAGGAACTGTCAGTGTAGCACTGCTATGTTTAGAGAAAGCTCGCAGCTCTCACTGGAGGTTATCCCTGTAACTGTTCTCTTAGTGGAGAGTGTATGTATGTGAGCGTACAGTCTGTGTTTGATTATTTATGAGCTGGCTAACGCATGTTCCATTTTTTCCCAGTGTTTTTCCATTTTTGCTATCTTAACCCTGAATTTGGTCTTTCTGCATGTCATGTGCGCTACCGTTTAAATGTTTGGAATCACTAAGACATTTGAAATAGAGTACAAGAGCAGTAACTTGGGGAGTGGTGGTGGTGTAGTGGTCTAAGCACATAACTGGTAATCTGGTAATCAGAAGGACACTGGTTCAAACCCCACAGCCACCACCATTGTGTCCTTGAGCAAGGCACTTAACTCCAGGTTGCTCCAGGGGGATTGTCCCTGTAATAAGTGGATAAAAGCGTCTGCCAAATGCATAAAAAAATGTAATAAAAAAAACTTCCAAACGTTTTAAGACAGATATACCGTGAGCTCAGAGGTTGTTAATCGATGGTATATGCTTCAGTTGAAGCCATCAGTCCATGTTACTCTAACTTCATGTTTAAAAGTAGATCCCATGATCCTGAAGGGCAACAATCCACCAATCAGAGGAAAAGTGCAGCAAAGAGCTCTGCAGAGACCGCCCACTTCCATGACGCACTGTGAATGACCAATCAAATCAATCTCCCTTTACTCTTAAACTACTTACTCTTAAACTTAAACTTACTCTTAATATTTTGCTATATACTTCTATTGATATATTGATTCTATACTTATAATCAACCACTTTAAATCAATAATTGTATGTTTCATCAAGGTTTGAATGTGATTACGTCGTTCACAATGTTTCATGGGATTGTAGTTTAAAGACGTTCAGTACACAGTCTTGTACATTCAGTCTTTTTGTCTGATTTTCAGATATTTTTTGCTTCAAATCCAAGTTTGTAATGTTGTGATTCACCTCAGAGCTGGTTAGTTCATGGCTAAAAAAGGAATGGGAAAAACCTTTTCAGAAACCAAGATGCGTGAAAATTGGGTGGACACTGTTGTGCTTTTTCCTGTGTAGTGGTGGCGGGATTTTGATTCATCCCAGTGACTCGAGTCTTTTGAATCCGCTCACCAAAAAGATTCGCTTCAGATTCGTTCATTGAACATTTCTGCAAAGATACCTTTGTGCCAGTAGATGGCACCAAATGACCGTCTTTTACATTTTGAAAGAGTCATTTGCATTGAACAAAGTACAGTAATTCACGTCTAATGACTTTTTATTAAAATGTACGTGTCAACAAAATGTTTAAGCATCTTAAACGCTTCCTTACAAATGACGACAAAGCATAGATATCATATTATGAACCATTGAACATGAATTCTTTCAAGCTAGACAATAAAGACAACAATACCAGTCTAAAGAATCATTATGAGTATCAATAATGTCCTTTTGTCATTGTAATGTGTGGTCATCACTCACTTTTATTCAGAATTCATCTGGCCAGTTAACTTGTTGCACGACAAGATTGCAGAGCCTCTCGTTCAGCCAGTCAGCAGATCCTTGAGATGACTGAGTGAGTGATTCATTCATTTCGTTCGCAAAAGAGTCTACCGGTACATTCAGCTCGTTCATGAATGAGTCGTCACTTCTAGTTCAGACTCAAAGAACTGACTCGACTGGTTCAATGAAGGGCGCATTCGTTCAGCGGGTGAAACCAATGATATGCTGCATCACTGCCCGCACTTGAGCGCTGTTGCCTCGTGCTATAATTACCGACATGAAATGCCAACAAAGCAGTCTCGCATTTAAAACTAGAGCTCATTGGCTGAGAAAGGGAGAGACGTCAGTGTATGAGTCAGTGTATGGAGGTGAAAGAGAACAAATCGTACAAAAAGACAGATTCGTTCATGAACGAAACATCCCTACTATGTAACTTTGCTATTGTTGCAAATTACTGTTGCTGTACCTCAAACAGCAAAGGTTGTGTATGCAATGAATGTTTGTCCTTTCTCACCAGTTAACCATGGCTCTTCCTTCCGAAGGTTTTCCCAGGAATCAGTGATTTATTTGTGATGTGTTATTTGTCGGGGAGGTCACTGAAGTTGTGAGATGCTTTCTGCTGAGCCCTTTACATATCGATAAATCTGTTGACTGGTTTTTCTCACATTGTCATTTGCATTTCCTTTGTCTGTTTTGCGTCCAGGAAGAGAAGGGCATTTCCTGTGTGCTGGTAGAGCTGGACTTCCTCAAGTGCAGCGTGGGGTTTCCTTTCATGAGGGCGCAAACCAAGGTACTATCAATATAACTGCTTTCTGATTTACTTCTAAATTGTACTTTTATGGCAAATGAATATAGATTAATATGTCACTACACTGTCCTAACCAGACACAACACAATAAAGCATCCAGCACCACATACCAGTACAATAAACATCATGATTTTCTGTGATTATGTCACATCACGCAACATTTTCAAGTTCAGTGTGAACGCACAATTTGCTAGTCGTTGGAACTTGCCAAATCGCATCTGGTCAGGACGAGGTGTTTTGTTCTTTGCAGTGCAACTTTATTTTGTGGCATGTTTAATTTTGTAGTTTTAACATTTTCTCTTTTTTTCAGTACCAGCTATCGGTGCTTTTTGACACAAGTCATCTATCTGGTGAAAATGATACAGTGCTGTTTTTAGTCCACGCTAGAAGGTGAGGTCTTGATTTAATGAAATGTTTCCCTTTAAAAATACAAGATTTGTTGATTTTCTTAAAAGAAAAGTGGTTCCTGTCATAGGTTCACATTAGTGAGAACCATAATGTTTACATTGAACCTAACGAGATCGATTAGACATGAAACCTCTTTGCTATTTGGCTACTTTGAGTGAAATGCAGTGCTTGATGTTGGGTCTAATGCTGACCAGATGTGTTTTCTTTGCCCAGAGATGAGTGTTAAGTACTAACACTCTTTAAAGCAAACACAGCACCTATAATGTATATTTGACCATATTACAGTAAATGTTTGAATCAAATATACTGTATGTTCACCCTTTCATACAGAGTGTAGAATCTGGATGTGGTTGTCACTCCATATATTTCAATGTAATAATTGTTTATATGATTTGAAAAGCTTTTATTGATTCTTAGATGATATATAGACAATCACTTATCAATTCAAATACTTGTTGTTTCATATGAAGTTACAAATGTGTTTGTTTACTTAGTGCTAATCCAGAGCATGACAGCAAACTCCATGACAACACTTTGGCATTGTCCATACCGCTGGTGCATGAGGTAGACACAACAATCACTGGGTAAGACTTTCACTTTGCGAGACCAGCTATTTAAACCATTACACTGTCAAAGATGTACTGATAAGCGAGAGACATTTATTAGGAGCTGGAAACGGTCCACTAAGAGCAGGGACGGATTATGACTTGCTAAAGCCCTGGGGCCAATTATCTCCTAGGGCCCCCCCTCCACACAAAAGTTGTTGGGGGTGTGGGTGGGGGGGTGCTCGTTGTTCATGCCCAAAAGTTGTTGAGCGGGGCTGGTGGTAGGGTGTTCATTGTTCATGCCCAAAAGGGTTTTCGAGCAGGGGGATCACCAAACTAGATCGCGCAACCTTAAAGCCCAGGGCCCCCCCTGGGCAGTCAAGGGCCCCTGGGCATTGGCCCGGTCGGTAATCCGTCCCTGACTAAGAGTACTGTACTTGTGTGAACGTGTTTTGTTTTTTTGGCACACGATTCATTGCAGCTCTGGAACGTTTCAAAGTTACAGGCGCTTGTTTCAAAGAGAAGAATGAGGCTTACTGTATGTACACAACATGTTCTGCAGTAAGATTAACAGCCTGATAATGAGACGCTCCTCCTGTAATGTTTTTAAATGACAGTTCCAGAGACTTCACTATATATGCATATATATATATATACTGTATATATATATCAACTGTATATACACATGAACACTAGATTAAGATCTAAGTGTATTTTATGTCATTTAACAAAGTTATTGTCAACTGGATGGTCGTGACTCAAAAATGGGTAATGGACCATTTTCCATTGAACTATATATAGCGCAATGTTGTACTAAAATATTATAGTAAGTATTTAAGCATTTATTATGTACATTTACTGTATTGCAGATCAAAGCTACCATCAATTTGTTCACATTCATTCAGAAACATAGCAAAATCACACTGTTTGGCTGTTTCTACAGTGTGGTAAACCCGGCCTCTTTTGTGTATGGAAACTCAGTGGATGCATCACGCTTCATTCAGCTGGAAGATCTGGACTGCAGCTTTCAGCCGCTAAACTTCACCTTTCAGGTATGGAGGGATGTGCTTCATATGCAGTAAAGTGCCACTTATAGTCATACATTATACAGTAGATGATTTTACCATAGTTAAGGGGTAAAATAACTGTAATATCTGACTTTGATAGGCTTAATGCTTTAATAAAGTTAAAACACAGTTTTACAGTCACAATATACAATTTTGCACCCTTGGCACATTAATATAGAATTAAATGGAGGTGACCTTACAATAGCTTTGATTGCTGTTCATCCAATCAAATGTTAAAGCTGAAAAGACTTATAAAAACTTTGGGTCGGTGGGGGGTTGGGATACTAGGATGTATAAAGCCTACGAGATGCTATGGCGTGATGAACATTGAGTTAATTTCTGTTGTGTTTGTGTGTGCTGACCAACAGATCACAGCATTATTTCATTTCCCTTGTGTTGTTTGTGTAGGTGATAAACAATGGGCCCAGCAGACTTCCAGGCTCCACCGTGGACATCAGGATACCAAACCGGCTGGCTGGTAACGGAGCTGATATGTTCCATATCATTGACACACAAGTGAGTTCCTGCCTCTGTCTGCTGTTTATTTAGCTGGGTTTATTTCTCAGTACCTTCCCTCAAAACAGATACACAGCTGTCCATTTTAATACCTGAGTGACCTTTAAGTAGATTCTCCAACCTGTTAATTAGAGAATCCAGTTCTGTTGCTTTCCATGTTGATTTAATAAGTTCTATTAATTTGTGATACATTACAGTGATTGGTATTGAATTCTTAATTCTAACTGGTTGACACAGATGCCAGGGGTTCTGATTCGTTTTATATAAAAGGACAGCTTAAAATCAATTCCATAAGGTGGCCCAGGTGTGCACAACAACAACAACAAAATTAGCAAAGCAAATAAAGTTGAAAACATGAAGTAAATAAACCACAGCACAACAAAATAAACAGAAAATACATATTTTTAAACACTGCATTTTAATTTGTGTGGTAGTTCTGACTCGTGAACTCGTAATTTAATTCAATTGAATTCTGTTGTGTTGTGGCTTCATTTAGTAGTGCAGTGGTTTATTTCACCATAGGTCCAGGTTTATTGACCGTATTACAGTTCCATATAGCTTCTCACAGTTTTTTCCAAACTAACAATGGTGGCTTGGGCTGGTTTAAGCAAAATAATTGCTGGTGCAAGAGCGTAGTTCCGTGAGTTTTATGGATGAAAACCTGAAAAATGTCTGGAGATAAACACATTATCATGAGTAAATGAGTTTACTGTGGTAACTGGTGGTGGTGTAGTGGGCTAAAGTGGGCTAAAGCACATAACTGTTAATCAGAAGGTTGCTGGTTCGATCCCCACGACCACCACCATTGTGTCCTTGAGCAAGGCACTTACCTCCAGGTTGCTCCGGGGGAATTGTCCCTGTAATAAGGGCACTGTAAGTCACTTTGGATAAAAGTGTCTGCCAAATGCATAAATGTACATATTAAAATGATAATAATTCTATAATAATGTTATTATCTCACTTTTTCTCTGTTCTCTGACAATCTGTGCTCCTATGTGCAATTTACCAAACCACTATGTGATTGTAAAAACAAAGTGATTGCACCTCAGTAGGGTTTACCAGTCTGTCATTTTAATACAGCATCAACGTTATTACCCCCCTTCTTCTATGTTCACTGTCAATCTGTGCTTCCATATTTACATAACCAAACCCTCCTGGACACTGGTGAATGCAAGCTGTACAGATGTCGCTTCCTTTTACATTAGGGTCCAGTCGGGTTCGAAAAAAAAAGCTGTCGGGTCAGACTCGGTCAGTCTTTTCTTTCTTCGAGTTTGCTTAATACAAAATAAGGCATCAAGGCATTGTTGTCACCCCCTAGATGTAATTTGCTAGAAATATTTGTATGAAAATAAAAGTATTTTGTGTAGCACCTAAATGGACAAGTCATATATCAAATGAAAGCTCTCATTCTCAGGAATGTGACTCCCTCATTCCTTCATACCAATGTTTAAAAGATTTTCAAAAGAATCACAAAGTGAATAATGATTTCTGTGAGTCATAAAATATAAACGTCCTTTTTTGCGCCGATCACTACTGCTGTAAGCCCCAAGCAGCCGAAAACTTTATATCTGCTTTTACCTTTAACATGAGCCTTTTTTAATTGTCTGTAAGCTTGCTTGCCTGAATAATCCAATGTTATATCTTAGATGTCCAGAACAAAATATGGCATCCAGCAGGAAAAGCCTGCTCATCAAATCATCAGGAATATATATGTTTTCGACTATTGATGGGACAATGTTATAACATCACAGGGGAGGATCTCAGCTTTCTAATGACACCTACACTGAGATTCTAGTCGACTCAGAGGCCGAGATATTCTATGAAACAATGAAGGTGGTGGCCTAAACTGAAAATTAGACTGAATGTCTATGGACTCATTAGAGTGCCACCTACATTTCAGATCTGTATATTGTGAGGGAATGTGATAGAGAAAAAAAAAATTTTCCTAGTGTTTGCAGTCATCTAGTGGAATGAAATTAGACTTTTCAAAGGAAGGTAGAGTGAACAGAACCAGAATGACATGTTTAAAAATTTCAGACAACAACAATATATATATTGTTAATATAAATGACCATTTTTTTGCAATTAGTCCACAGTATGTGTGAATAGTGAGCTTTTAAATTATTTTAATTGTGGGGGTCAGCCCAAAAATGCACCACAGTTTAAATAATGTGATAATTATTTTATATTTTGATTTCTTAGCTAAATCTGAAGAGACAGCCTTTATCTAAATTGTATATTTAGAAAATGTTCTCATTCAGTGCGTTAGGCTTGGACAGTTTAGTGGGGTCAACACCCGCAGGTTTAGAGTAATACAGAGGTGAGAGACAGGCTTTATGGATAGTGCCAAAGTTAGTCTCACAATAGCTTTACTCCAAGGGCAGAAATTCAACACCAGCCCTGCATCCGATGTTGATTTAACCCTTACGTTGGCCATATTGCTAGATCAGGCTGGGGATCAACTGGTTTACTGTGAACGGGTGGACAGGGAGGCTTGTATCCCACCCGGTACGATACATATGTTATCACTTACCATGGGATTTGATGGCTTGCACGGAAGGGTGGAATGGGACACCTGGGAAAAAGCTTCTGTTCACCCTGACTAACCTGTGGCAAAGTCGCAGCGTAGCTGTGTATTTCGACTCAAGAGAGGGAAAGGTTCCCAGATTAGGGTAGACAAGACAAACACTCAGCCTAATTAAAAATGCACACATGTAGGAATTCCACTGCAAACATGTGAGCCATTTTTTTTACAGAAACATCTTTGTTCAATCACTCAACGGCATTGCTGTTGCCTGACACTCTGGCACTGTGATGAGATATCTTAAATTAGCGAAGGTTATATGACACATTTTTGTTCCTAAAACCAAGTAAAAATCATAGCACATGTTGCTACGCTAACGATGTGATCCTCTAATGCTCAGGTCCTCCTGGGAAGTTGGGAAATACGATGTGATGTGTGATTTTAGTCTGAAAGAATGTGCTTTTTGCTATTTCATATTTTTCTCTCCTTTTCACTCACCGACAAAGACGTGCATTAGGTGTGTAACTGAGGCGTTATCTACAGTATACTGTATATTTTGGCATTCTTGTTCTGCCACTTGTGATGGGAAATGTAGTTTTGTTGCTCATGGCAGTCACCTCATAAACCAGCTAAATGAGTCTTATTTTCTAGCAAGCTTGATCGCTTTTCTTCATTAACAGTACAAGAAATGCATACAAACTAAACTGTACAGTCAAAAGCCCTATTCTGATGGGACTAGTTTTTCCCGAGGAAGTTTGGGAAGTTCATGTTTAACAGATGTACTTTGTGATTTAAATCCTGTCTGAATCTGACAAGTCTGTGTTTCTCTCAGACTACCTCTGTAAAAATTCCAGCGCAAATTACCTACTGTTTTTCGGCTAACTCAAGGGTCCTCTGAGAAATCTAATCCCATCCAAATGCAAATGTTTTTGATTGCTGATATTGAATTTTCACAACACATCTCACGTTCAACAATGACAAACGATGGTTTACAGGCAGCTTCATAAAATCTTGTATAATCAGGCCAGAAACACACTGACAAAAGAGATTAGAGTGGCTAAAAGAAGCTATTTTGAGAAGCTAAAAAACAAGTTTTCAGCTAACGAACCTGCATCAGTGTGGAGAGGCCTGAAAGTCATTGCTAACTACAAGACACCATCCTCCAACACTGTAGGGAATCAACAACTGGCTGATGACCTAATATGTTTTACTGCAGGTGTGAAAAGCCCAGTCTCACACCCCACATGCACTCTGCCCTTAACTTCACACAAACATCAACACTTCCTGCAACCACCCTCCTGTTACTCAACCTGCACTTAAGATCTATGAAGAGGATATGTTCCGGGCCTTCTGGAAAAAAAGGTCAAGGGCCCAGATGGTGTTTCGCCCACTTGTCTAAAGTCCTGTACTAACCAGCTGGCCCCCATCTTCACACTGATCTTCAACAGATAACTGGAGCAGTGTGAATTCCCTGCTGCTTCAAATGCTCCACCATCATCTCTGTCCCAAAGAAAATCACAGGACTTAATTACTAAAGACCCATCACTCTGATGACTGTGGTCATAAAGTAATATGAGAGACTGGTATTAACCCACCTGAAGGACATCATTGGCCCCTTTCTGAATCACCTTCAATTTGCTTATCGAGCAAACAGGTCTGTGAATGATACAGTCAACATGGAATTGCATCATATCCTGCAACATATGGACAGACCAGGGACATATGCAAGGATCCTTTTTGTGTACTTTAGTTCAGATTTCAACACCTTCATCCCAGCTATAATCCAGATTAAATTAAACCAACCTCTATCTGTCAGTGGATTACCAGCTTTCTGACACATAAGTAGCAGTTAGTTAGACTGGGGAAATTCACTTCCAGCACCTGTATGATCAGCACTGGTGCCCCCCAGGGATGTGTGCTCTCCCACTTCTCTTCTCCCTGTACACAAATGACTGCACCGCCAAGAACTCCTCTGTCAAGCTCCTGAAGTTTGCAGACAACAGTACTGTCATCGGCCTCATCCGAGATGATGATGAGTCTGCATACAGAAGGGAGGTTGAACAGCTGGCTGTTTGGTGCAGTCAAAACAACCTGGAGCTGAACACGCTCAAAACAGTGGAGATGATAGTGGACTTTAGGAGAAACACCCCAACATTGACCCCCCTCACCATTCTAAACAGCACTGTGGCAGCAGTGGAGTCATTCAGGTTACTGGGCCCTACCATCTCACAGGAAGTTCAACCTGCCACAGGAGCTGCTGATACAGTTCTACTCAGCAGTCATTGAGTCTGTCCTCTGCACTTCAATAACTGTCTGGTTTGGTTCAGCAACGAAATTGGAAATCAGAAAACTACAAAGGACAGTTCGGACTGCTGAGATGACTATTGGTGGCCCCCTGCCTTCCCATCAAGAACTGTACACTTCCAGAATGAGGAAAAGGGCTGGATAATTAACTCTGGACCCCACTTACCCAGCCCACTAACTTTTTGAACTGTTGACTTCTGGACGGCGCTTCAGAGCTGTCAGGCACAAGAACAGTTTTTTCCCTCAGTTAAAACTGCCCCATTGAGCAATAATTATATAGTGTATTTAAATGTAGTGTATTTAAATGTATCCAACACTCTATATATATATATATATATATATATATATATATATATATATATATATATATATATATATAGTCTTATTGTGTATTTCTATATGTACTTTTACTATTATATTTTTTTATTATCTATGGTAAAACGGTAAATGGTTTGCACTTATATAGCACCTTTTTAACCTTATTTTAACCTTATTCAAAGCGCTTTACACTGCATCTCATTCACCCATACATTCATACACCAATGATGGCAGAGCTGCCATGAAAGGCACTAGCCTGCCATTTGGAGCAACTTGGGGTTCAGTGTCTTGCCCAAGGACACTTCGGCATGTGGAGTCATGTGGGCCGGAAATCAACCCACCAACCCTGCGATTAGTGGCCGACCCTCTCTACCACCTTATATGTGTAATCATACTCAGCAATAAAGCTCATTCTGATTCTAATGTATTTTGAGCTACATGAACCACTGTTAAGATCATACTTATGCATGCCAATCTACTGCCTGCTGCTCGCCTTTCAAATTGGATGTAGATTTTTTGCCATCCAAAGAAAATATAAGAAAATGTAATTAACAAGGGGAGCCAAATTGCCGAAACTGCTAAGACTGGCCTCTGTAAGATCAGGTAAGATACTTACCTTAATTTCTCAGATCAGTTGACGTAATGTTATAATTACAAAAACACCCACTTCTGTAATAAACATTCCAGTTCCATCTGAATCAGTACATTAAATCTCAGACGTTGGGTAATAGTAATTGTAACTCAAATGTCATTTAGAAAACTGATCCTATCCGAATAGGGCAGTCTACTGAGATAATCGTAATGCATTTTGGAATTGCCATCGAAGGATGTGCATGTAATGCCGCTTTCATCAAGAATGCGTTCTTGCAAAACATTCCCTTTTTAAATTTTGACAGTGTCTTAAAATCTTAGTACTCCTGCACGACATGCTGAAAAAATAGCACAGTGAAATGGTCAAAGACGTCTGTGTAGCGGATTTACTTGGAAAAACCGTTTAAAAACAGATGGATGCAAATACATGTTCTTAAAGTTTGGCCAAAATCTATAAAAATCATATTAACTTCCTGTTGTTTGGAACAGCCTAGGTGTCTTTAACTACAATGCACTTAAGCATTTGCTACATTGTACTTTTATGTACAGTACATACGAATTGTACTTACGTTTAAAGTATTTGCTTTTAATCTGTAGTTACACTGTTAACCTGACCCCTAAACCTAACCTTACCCTAACCCCTACTCCTTAACATGCCCTTAGGTTAGTTAGACAGCTCACTAGGTTTTGAACAGAGCTATAGAGAGCCCTATCAGTACTGGAGTGAAGTTAGACCTTGAATGACTTAGCTAGTAAAACCACGTGTGAAAGAAAGGCAGTGATCCTTTGTGACTCCTTGACTTGAGAGAAGACAATGCGAGGTCTTTAGATGCTTTCCTCTTTGGCGGTCTGGTTGGAAGGTATGGTGTTAGAAGAGGAAGAGTTGAAGTGTTCCCTCGGGGCAGGGAGGTGGAAGAGTGGCCTGGCATTAAATCACTCCAGATGGGTCAAGCTGTCAAAGGAAGGATCTCGATCTCCCAGTGGGATAGGACTTCCTTTCGTTATTGGAATTGCTCAGCTGGTCTGAGCTCAATGGATGACCCGTTACCACCTTCCAAAAATCCCACCTAACCAGCTCCACATACTGCCCTAGGTGCATTCCCATAAAGGCATGTCTTACATCTCACATACATGACAAAAAACAAAGTAGTTCACCTAAAAATTCAATTCTGTCAACGTTTGCCCAACCTCGTATTGTTATAAATGTGTATGGCTTTCTCCTGTGAAACACAAAAAGAGATGTTTAGTAGATTATTTGTGTTGTTGTATTTTTCATACAATAAAAGCTATAGAAAAAGCACCTTGAAATTTTCACTAAAGTGGGCAAAATGACTTGCACTACTGCATATTCTACTGACTATTCATATGGTCAAACAATATCTTTGTATGAGGGACGGACTGAGATGTAAGTCGTTATTTAAGTTTTGCCGATCCTGAAATTTAAGAGGACTGTCAGGTATGGCCACATGGAATAATATGTTACTTCTTGTATCTCTGCAGGTATCTGAAGGTCGAGGGAACTGCACGTGGCATAAAAACCCCACGCCCTGCACAATTCCACAAGACAAAGAAAGCATCTTCCACACCATTTTTGCCTTCTTCACCAAATCCGGCAGAAAAGTTCTGGTACGACAAAACGAATACTAGGAGAAAAAAGTGCACTCTATTTAAATTGGTGTTTAAATCCATTTAGCACTTGCGGGAAAAAAACAAAACATTTTTGACATATTTAATGTTGTTTGACAGTCATCGGTGCCAAGCCAATCCATATACTAGAAGAAAGAAGAAGGCCTATATTATGTCACACATTATACATTTGCATATATGCAGTGAAATACATTTTTCACATATCCCAGCTAATCTGGGGTCAGAACACAGGGTCAAACATGATACAGCGCCCCTAGAGCAGATAGGGTCAAGTGCCTTGCTCAAGGGCCCAACAGTGGCATATTGGAAGTGCTGGGGCTTGAACCCCCGACCTTCTGGTCAGTAACCCAGAGCCTTAACCACTGAGCAACATTAGTGCACTTCAACCTCGTATTGCATATAATGCAGTTTTTGTGTTAAAAAGTGGATGGTGTACTGTGTCAACAGGACTGTGACCGGCCCGGAAGAGCTTGTCTAACTATTTCCTGCAGTCTGGGCTCTCAGGCTAAAGAAGATGCAACAAGTATAGATGTGCAAATGCTACTGAACACTGAAATATTACAGAGGGTGAGTAATGTTGTATTCAGAATACTGCTTCAATTTTTAAGGTGCACCATTGGCATCGAGGGAGACACTTCAGAACTCCATTGAAGCTCATTAAGCGTGCAATACAGGGATGTCTATGAACACTACTTGAATGCATGGGTGAAATGAGCTGCAATGAGCTGCAATGACTCAAACGCTACTTGAAAGAGCAAAGACGTCATTAGAAAAAGTAGCTGTGTGTTTTTATTTGTGCAAATCTGTGTCTGTCTTTGTGTTTGGTTTGCAGGACAGCTCCTCTCTGGTCCAGTTTGTGACACGAGGTCACGTCCAGCTGGACAACAGAGCCATGGAGGTGTCCAACGGTCTGCCAGAGGAGATTTCTGTAAGTGATCCGATGGATGAACTATTAAATTCACTAAAACAATGAGACTTACAGTTGAGTCCAAACTTGGTAATTTAGCAACCTAGAAATCATGCACATTTTTAAGTATTTTTCCTTCATTTTCCGCCATACATTTTCAGTTTATTTATGTATTTAAAAAAAATATTTCCATGTTTCAATTGAAAAAATCACATTTTCAATTCAGTCTCAGACTTTTGGACCCCACTTTATCTTGCTAAACATATTTGAAACTAAACTCAGATGATCAACCACAGAGACTTTAGGGAGTTTTCATTGTAAGACTGAAACTGAAAATGATTATTGTATGTGAAAGTAATCAGTTGACCCTCATATGGTCAGTGTGACTCTCGAATGTACAGAAGAGAATAGCATGATCCATTCATATGAGTTAAGAACGGCCGTCAACTCCATCAGCAGCTGAAATCTGCGTCCATGTTGCAGTTAATGAGGGAGCGGTGCGGCTTTTTTGTACTCTTCAGCTGTGCTCACGGACTGTCGCCTCTAATACTGCAGACCACGCCGTGCCGATTGATTGGCGGAACATGGGGCAGTTTTTCAGCAGAGTTGAGGGTATTTGGTGCCAGAGGAAAGCCCTGCTCTCTGCTGAAGTGGTGTCTGACACGGTCTCAAACCAGCTGACCCCCAATTTTAATGGGCCATTTCCAAATGGCCATTTTAAATTGGTCTGCGCCCCCTCCGACCCCCCAGCACTTAGGAAATGCATCAGTTCCACACTGTTCCAGAGCAATTCATTATTAAGTTGCAGAAGACCGTCCCTGGGGCAAACTGGGAACGTGGCAGTCTCATTTACAAATGGCATTGCCCATGTATAAGTGTTACCACCACATGTGGCCTTCTAGTGCAAGTGAGTTTCAACTATATCATGTTCACAGTTGCCTAAATAAATTGAAAATGACAGACTGATTGTGACCATTCAACCTTTATATGCTATTGAAAATGTTTTAGTCTCAAGTCTAGATGACTCAACAAATGCTCGAGATACAGTATGTAAGGGACAATGAACTGGTCATCTATTTTGCAATAATGAGCTGCTGACATTATCCCACTTATTGCACAGCTACTTAACAAATAAATAAAGGGACATTAAATATTTATTTGAGTTTGATTATTTTGTTATTTGAGAAGAGAGCGCAGAGAGATACAAGAAATATGGTCCCATAGAATCACGTTACTTTACCTACATTTTTGCTAAATTACTTTTATAGCCCTTTTTTAACCTTAGCGTTTATCAAAGCGTTTTACACTGTGTCCCATTCACACACCAGTGACGGCAGAGCTGCCATGCAAGGTGCTAGCCTACCATTGGCAGCAACTTGGGGTTCAGTGTCTTGCCCAAGGACACTTCGACATGTGGAGTCGTGTGGGCCGGGAATCAAATCGCCAACCCTGCGATTAGAGGCCAACCCACTCTACCACCTGAGCCACAGCCCTTTTATGCCCTTTTTATGCAATAGCTCAACTGATAGAGCATTGCACTTGCGATGTAAAGGAACAGGGTACGAGTCCTGAAGAGCATGCAAGTCGACACGTGAGCCGAAAGTGTAATAGACGCACCGCAAAATGACATGGTTGTTTCATCATTGATTTTTCATCTCAAATTAGTTATTTATGGCACTATTAGTTAGGTTTAGTTCCCTCATCATTTACTCACCCTCATGCCATCCCAGATGTGTGTGACTTTCTTTCTTCTACAGAACACAAATGAAGATTTTAAGAAGAATATCTCAGTTCTGTAGGTATATACAAGGTCCAATAAGCACATAAAGCATACCTGTCAACACTCCCGTTTTTCCCGGGAGTCTCCCACATTTCACACCCATGTCCTGCCCCCCCTCCCGAAATGTTATTTCTCCCTAGAAACTCCCGTAATTTGTATGACCCAAACCTTGCTTGGCAATGTAAATAATATTTTAATGCTAAACGTAAACAAAAGACACAAACACACACATGCCGGACATGTCCGTAAACGATCTCTCTCTCCCGCACCATCCTCTGCAGTCGGGCTTTATCCCTCTCGGAGGCTTGATTAGTCTGATTAGGGACCAGGTGTGTAGAATCACGACCCGGCCCCGCCCTCCGCCCTGCCACACCATTCTTCATGCATATCGCCACCTACTGGACAGGAAGTAAATAATGACTTAAATATTGATCTGTTTCTTGCCCACACCTATCATATAGACATGGATTAAACCACTGGAGGCACATGTATTATTTTATGCTGTCTTTATGTGCTTTTTGGACCTTCAAAGTTCTGGACCCCATTCACTTGCAGTGACATATTTTTCAAAACAATTTCTTAAAAATGTTTGTGTTCAGCAGAAGAAAGAATGTCATACACACCTGGGATGGCATGAGGGTGAGTAAATGAGAGAATTTTAATTTTGTGGTGGACTATACCTTTAAAAACCTAATTTGAATGGGAGAAAATGTTACCCTCTTTTAGCGCCACACAGTGGACATTTTGCCCGGAACGGCTGCGATACGTGTAATGAACCACGTAATGTCATTTTGCAAAATGTCGCCACAGTCATGTCATTTTCCAGTGTTTTTATACTCCCTCACCCATCTTGATTCTAGTGGTGCTTGAGAATATAGTAATGTTCTCAAATACAGCATTGAAGGACTGCTTTCCTACCAATAATGTGCCTTTGCACATTTAACATTGGTCTTCACATTTAAGGAGTACATTTTGGGCAAGTGCCCAGAAGCTGAAATGAGATTTATCTGGGTTGGCATCTCGCTCCAGACTGGGATTTTCTGCTAGCTTTTCATGCAACATTTGGATCCAGATACATTGGCGTCATTGCCCTCACTGTGTGTGTATTATAGAATCCTTTTATTTTTTTTTGGTCACACATTATACACACAGTTTTTTTTTTGCATATATACAGTGAAATTTATTAGTTTTTCACATATCCCAGCTAAGCTGGGGTCAGAGTGCAGGGTCAGCCATGATACGACGCCCCTGGAGCAGATAGGGTTAAGGGCCTTGCTCAAGGGCCCAACAGTGGCAATCTTGGTGGTGCTGGGGCTTGAACCCCAACCTTCTGGTCAGTAACCCTGAGCCTCAACCACTGAGCCACCACTGCTCAGTGGGTTTCAGAGGTTAAATTCTTCCACATTTAAAGGTCAGCACGCATTTATGCCTAACAACGCATATGGTGTGTGTACATTTGTTTTGAATGTTATTTAAAGGAATAGTTCACCCAAAAATGAAAATTTGAAATGTTTTTGCTCACCCTCATGCTGTGCCAAACTAGTATGTTTTTCCTCAAGCACACATATGCCTTAAGAAGTTTGACAACGTGTGTAACAGCATATATATGCCCTAAAACAGACAATTCAATTGTTGACTGCAATTATTTATATGAAAATGAATCTCCAGCCAAATCATGACTGCCCAATACTTAAATAATGTGGAATAATAGACAAATGAGCTCTTTCTGACCTGTGTCAATGAAAACCTTGTTTGTGTTTGATGTGATGACATTAAAGATTGAAATCTCATTTCCTTTTGATTCAGTCAACCCCAAATATAGACACAGAACAGACACATTAAGAAAATGATGATTCCTACAGTCTGCAACGTTTGGACATCAGATCTTTGGCCTCAGGGAGAAATGAATCTCTGCTGTTTATTGAACTGTGTACGATTATGACGAGCTTTGGTGAATATTGTGTCCTGTCTGTGATGTGTGTGTATGTTCACTCTCTTCATGTTGTCCCACAGCTGGTGTTTGATGCCCTGCACAGTCAGGAACCCAGGGGTTATGTGGTGGGATGGATCATCGCCATCAGCCTACTTGTTGGAATCCTCATCTTCTTGCTGCTGGCTGTTCTGCTCTGGAAGGTACGGTTTAAGTATTTACGAATTTCTATCTGATTTTTGGGGAAGGTTATGATCAGGGTATAGGGTTCGGCTTAGGGCTGGGTTCACAGCGGTGAACCACGAGTTGAACGGCTCTTTTCATCTGATCTATATACAGTATATGGCAAGAAAGATGTGCTCAAATGATGCTGGTTTAACAAACCCAGAGTACATTATTTCCGAGGGTTAATACCCACGTCCCCGGGTGAAGTATGTCCGGAATCTTTTCGTACTACTCACATGCTTACCTAAAATCCGTACTGTTTTACTGCCCGAGAAGTGCATCCTTCATTAAATACAGCGCATGCTCCGAAAATACACGATTTACATTTCCATTTATGCATTTGGCAGACGCTTTTATCCAAAGTGACTTACAGTGCACTTATTACAGGAACAATCCCCCCGGAGCAACCTGGAGTTAAGTGCCTTGCTCAAGGACACAATGGTGGTGACTGTGGGGATAGAACCAGCAACCTTCTGATTAACAGTTATGTGCTTTAGCCCACTACGCCACCACCACTCACACCCCTCGATTTTGACATGACTTCGGATGCAGGGTCTGTCTTTGAAATAATACCCAGCACAAATCCCATAGTTGGATTCTTGAAATGGTTGCGGTCAAACAACAGTTGGGAATGTGACTTATCAGGTCAATGTGTCCTGACAGAGTGAAAACACCTGCTTCCTTACAGAAATAGTCCCAGTTAAAAGGATCGTTCCAAATTATTATATTAAAAGCAGGCCAATGCTAATTTAAATGGTTTGCCTACAGTACTCAAAAATCATAATTCTGTTATTTACTCACCCAAATGTTGTTACAAATCCGTATGACTTTCTTCCACGTAACACCGAAAAAAGATATTCATTCAGGTGCATTTTAACCAGAAAAAGGACCAAAATGTTTCTGTCATAGCTCTTAAATCTCATGTGCATTTTCAAACTTGCGGAGTCAAGATGCATTTGCATCAGGTTTGATGTCAATGACACCAGTTGGCATTTGTTCTTGTGCTTTGTAACCAAACGTGATGCACCACGTGTGAAAATGTCCATGCGTGAAGCGATTTGAGAGCCCCTGATCGCAATATGGAAAAGAGCAGCTTGGAGATTCTTATCTTTCTTTAACGTATATATGGTTGTGTTTCATACCGGTTTGGAACAACATCAGGGTGAGTAAATGGTGACAACTTTTTTTTTGTTAAAAAAAAACTCTTTAAATTAGCACTGGGCCTTCTATAAAAACGTTTTGCCATAAGTGATGTAGCAAAGCCGATGTGCATAAAATGCATTTGTGTTCAGATCAACATCAAACAGTTCCTGCTCACATTTTTTCCAAATTTCCGTCACATTAACACAGAAACATGAAAAGAAGCATCTGTGTCAGGATTGCATCAGTGCAATGATGGTTTGGTTTTTGTAGTTTAGTGTTGAATCGTAATACTGCACCACATTATCAGAGTGTTGTTGAAGTGTCATATGTCACGTAGTTCAATTACAGGCCCTCATTCACACACTGCTGTTGCTTTTCTTGGACAGACAGCCTGAGGGGTCAATATAGAGCTCTAGGCCCATTTAGTCCAGATGTAAAGAGAACAAAACTCAGAGCTGATGATAATTTACATGTTCCGCATATGCCTGAAGTGAATCAAACTGAGGCCTCTCGAGCAAACCCTTCATTTCGTTTCCTCTCCTGTATACTTTCCAGCGGGGATACTCGAGCAAACACTGGAATGTTGGTGTTGGGATACTTTCCCTCATACCCCAAAATCCCAATCTTCCAAAACAACCGTCCTCGACAAGCACCGCACATGTCCAGCACCCCTGGGCTCAGGAAATGCCTGAAGAGCGCAGCGGTCTGAATCAATAAACAGCATTCAAACAAAGACAAACCTGTTGAGTCGCAGGAAGAGGAACAGTGTATTTCCTGTATTCACAGCGTTCTTTACAGTAGCGCTGTCCATGTTTATCCGCTTGCCTGTCCTTCTGTTTCTCTGACTCTTGCCCTGTCTGAAGGCTTTAGTCTATATTTCAGATATAAAGCATCTTTTTGACTGAAAGGGATTTTACAATGAAAGCCCTATGTTTGGTTCTCTCATGTCTCATCACTTAAAGGGATAGTTCACTACAAATGAAAATTCTGTAATCATTTACACACCCTCATGTGTTTTCAAACCCATATGACTTTTTTCCATGGAACACGAAAAGAGAAACTTTGAAAAACGAATGCCTACGGTGACCAGGGACTGTCAAGCTCCCAAAAGGACAAAAAAGTAGCTTAATTTGACGTCAATTAAGCTGAACGCCATTAGTTCTCACGTGTCTCATTACTTAAAGGGATAGTTCACCCACAAATGAAAATTCCCTCATCATTTACTCACCCTCATGTCATTACTTTCTTCAGCAGAACACAAAGATTTTTATATAAAATTTCACTGTAGGTGTGGGTGAGAAACCGATCAATATTTAAGTCCTTTTTTTTACTATAAATCTCCCCTTTCACTTTCACATTCTTCTTTTGTTTTTGGCGATTGGCATTCTTCTTGCATATCGCCACCTACTGCGCAGGGAGGAGAATTTATAGTAAAAAAGAACTTAAATATTTATCCGTTTCTCACCCACACCTATCCTATCGCTTCTGAAGACACAGATTAAACAACTGGAGTTTTATGAATTACTTTTATGCTGCATTTATGTGCTTTTTGGCATAAACATTTCCGGTCACTATTCACTTTAGATATTCATCTAAAATCTTTGTCATACACATCTGGGATGGCATGAGGGTGAGTAAACGATGAGAGGATTTTCATTTTTGGATGAACTGTCCCTTTAAATACAAACAAATGTCTACATATGAATTCTTAGGATACAGAATAGTAGGATAGGACAGTGTTTCCCAACATTTTTTCTGCCACGGCACACTTTTTACGACTAAAAAATTCTACGGCACACCACTATCCCACATAGGCTAACCATCATCAATATTTTTCCTTTTCAAGAACGTTTTCTGTCCGTCTTAGTAGCGTAATGTTTGAAATTGACTATGCAAATAAAGAACAACAAGTCACATACAGTGCTTGCGTTAGACTTTCTCATCGTCCGTCATATTGACAGACAGGGTCGTAAAAATTACGTCATAATCTAATATTACCCGTCATTTTAATTTCATATTTTAATGTTAATAAGACATTTAATAGCTTTTATTTTCATTCACATTTTCATTTTTAATCATGAAATTACAGGAGGATCATATAGCAGATTATTTTATTTATGAAAAGAACAGATGAAAAACAGAGACACGAAGCAGATGAATGTTTTTTCCCCTCAGTGACAGCGAAGGCCACTAAAACACGACATATGAACAACACAATAATACATAAAACAAATATGATTAAAATATGAATGAAACACATAAAAAGTGAACTGAACAGAACTCAATCGACAACTCAAACCTTCCTCCTGGTCCGCATCGACTTAAATTGGGTGCTCGCCTGTGCGTAATCAAACGCATCAAGGGAGACTGATGCTGAGGTGATTCTCTTTAGATTTTGCGTCTTTGCCTTGAACAGACTGCATCGCCCTGCACATGACAAGAGTTGCAGAGGGCAGAGGGGCGATTTTACCAGTTTGCCACGTTAAAAAAAAAAAAAAAAAATATTGAAAACATGTATTTGGAAGAGAGAAAATCTTGCAGTTGCTTTGATAGCAGAAAGTAATAAAAGGACTCGTTTATGTTTAGGTCAAAGCGTTTTCTTGGTGAATTTAAATGAGTTCAATAACTGTGGTCTCTGATAGTTGTAAAAGATAAGGTAATATTTCATTAGCCATGTGATGACCCTTTACACTTATAAATATCACTCACTTCATAGACTTCAGTGTATCCTGCAGCGCTGACGCGAGTCATGTGATGACCATTTACACTTATAAATATCACTCACTTCATAGACTTCAGTGTATCCTGCAGCGCTGACGCGAGTCATGTGATGACCCTTTACACTTATAAACATCACTCACTTCATAGACTTCAATGTATTCTGCAGCGCTGACACGAGTCATGTGATGACCCTTTACCTGTATAAATATCACTCACTTCATAGACTTCAATGTGTTCTGCAGCGCTGACACGAGTCATGTGATGACCCTTTACACGTATAAATATCACTCGCTTCATAGACTTCAATGTATTCTGCAGCTGACACGAGTCATGTGATGACCCTTTACACGTATAAATATCACTCACTTCATAGACTTCAATGTATTCTGCAGCGCTGACGCGAGTCATGTGATGACCCTTTACACGTATAAATATCACTCGCTTCATAGACTTCAATGTATTCTGCAGCGCTGACGCGAGTCATGTGATGACCCTTTACACTTATAAACATCACTCACTTCATAGACTTCAATGTATTCTGCAGCGCTGACACGAGTCATGTGATGACCCTTTACCTGTATAAATATCACTCACTTCATAGACTTCAATGTGTTCTGCAGCGCTGACACGAGTCATGTGATGACCCTTTACCTGTATAAATATCACTCACTTCATAGACTTCAATGTGTTCTGCAGCGCTGACACGAGTCATGTGATGACCCTTTACCTGTATAAATATCACTCACTTCATAGACTTCAATGTGTTCTGCAGCACTGACACGAGTCATGTGATGACCCTTTACACGTATAAATATCACTCACTTCACAGACTTCAATGTATTCTGCAGCGCTGACACGAGTCATGTGATGACCCTTTACGTGTATAAATATCACTCACTTCACAGACTTCAGTGTATCCTGCAGCACTGACACGAGTCATGTGATGACCATTTACATGTATAAATATCACTCACTTCATAGACTTCAATGTATTCTGCAGAGCTGGCCGAGTCATGTGATGACCATTTACGGGTATAAATATCACTCACTTCACAGACTTCAGTGTATCCTGCAGCACTGACACGAGTCATGTGATGACCATTTACATGTATAAATATCACTCACTTCATAGACTTCAATGTATTCTGCAGCGCTGACGCGAGTCATGTGATGACCATTTACGGGTATAAACATCACTCACTTCATAGACTTCAGTGTATCCTGCAGCACTGACACGAGTCATGTGATGACCCTTTACACGTATAAATATCACTCGCTTCATAGACTTCAATGTATTCTGCAGTGCTGATGTGAGTCATGTGATGACCATTTACATGTATAAATATCACTCACTTCATAGACTTCAATGTATTCTGCAGCACTGACACGAGTCATGTGATGACCATTTACGTGTATAAATATCACTCACTTCATAGACTTCAATGTATTCTGCAGCACTGACACGAGTCATGTGATGACCCTTTACACGTATAAATATCACTCACTTCATAGACTTCAATGTATTCTGCAGCGCTGACGCGAGTCATGTGATGACCATTTACGGGTATAAACATCACTCACTTCATAGACTTCAGTGTATCCTGCAGCACTGACACGAGTCATGTGATGACCCTTTACATGTATAAATATCACTCCCTTCATAGACTTCAATGTATTCTGCAGTGCTGATGTGAGTCATGTGATGACCATTTACATGTATAAATATCACTCCCTTCATAGACTTCAATGTATTCTGCAGCACTGACACGAGTCATGTGATGACCATTTACGTGTATAAATATCACTCACTTCATAGACTTCAATGTATTCTGCAGCACTGACACGAGTCATGTGATGACCCTTTACGCGTATAAATATCACTCACTTCATAGACTTCAATGTATTCTGCAGCACTGACACGAGTCATGTGATGACCCTTTACTCGTATAAATATCACTCACTTCACAGACTTCAATGTATTCTGCAGCGCTGACGCGAGTCATGTGATGACCCTTTACGTGTATAAATATCACTCACTTCATAGACTTCAATGTATTCTGCAGCACTGACACGAGTCATGTGATGACCCTTTACGTGTATAAATATCACTCACTTCACAGACTTCAATGTATTCTGCAGCACTGACACGAGTCATGTGATGACCCTTTACGTGTATAAATATCACTCACTTCATAGACTTCAATGTATTCTGCAGCGCTGACACGAGTCATGTGATGACCCTTTACGTGTATAAATATTACTCACTTTTGCACATTAATCATTGCTCTTCACAATCACAAAATCGTCCGATTATGGTTTCAGGTGAAAGCTGAAATTATTATAATTTTCATGCATTTATTTATTTTATGGAATCTGATCATTTTCCACAGCACACTAATGTGCCATGAAAGATTGTCAGGTGTGCCGTGGAAAATTATCAAATTCCACAAAATAAATAAATGCATGAAAATAATAATAATTTCAGGCACAGTGGTTGAGAAACACTGGGATATGATACTGGTCATTTTTACAGGTTGACTAGTTGCGCAGAAAACATCTTCTGTTTCTTCTTTGGTTTCAGGGTGCGTCGCTTTAATGTGAAAAAGACTTCCCTCATTTATTAGCACTCCATTTGTTTACTGAGGGATTTTCCTCCTTCTATCTGAACTGAAATCATGCGATCCAGGAGTAGTCGGCAAAGAAGCAACACATCGACCAGTGCGATTTTGTTCATATCATTGACTTACACTGACACCTAGTGGCGTGGATGCAGCATCATTCAAACACAATAGTTTTCAGTTACAGATGCCAATATAAAAATTCAAAATTCACAGTCAGACATTAATAATTTAATCCATGAGTGAAAGTGTCCAATAACAGGGCGGTTACTGAGATTGAGTAGTATTCAGCTGGTCATGTCATTCAAACATGGCAGCCCCTCCAAAAAGCTTTTTATAAGGTTACTGATGTGACTGGAGTCTTCACCTCTTGAGAGTGCTCATGATTTTACACAGATGTTTCAAAATTGCAATTAATGTCTTAATGAGTACAGCGTGTTTTAATAAGGTAAAAAGTACTTTACGCACCTTTAATGCAATCATAACTTTCCCTAAAAATGTGCAGTATTTTAATGCATTCTTATGTTTATATCTGGTCTGCCAGTCAAAAGAAAGAGTTTTCCTTTTCGTTTTCCTTCCTGCACTTTTTGTAACAGTAAGGTAAAGCTTAATAGGATGTTATCTTGAGAGGGGGGAAACTGGGGTGTCATTTTGTCATCGGGTAGTCTCTCTACATCTGTCCGCTTTGCTTGAATGTACCCAACCAATAAATTGACACAGCAATTCTTTTTGTTCTGCAGATGGGATTCTTCAGGAGGCATTACAGAGAGATCATAGAGGCGGAAAAGAACAGGAAGGACAGCGATGAGAGCTGGGATTGGGTCCAGAAGAGCCAATGAGATCTTGGATCTCAGAAAATCCAATAAGCTGCTACCTTCACCACAGCTGTCTCTCTCTAGACCCAGGCCCCGCAAGCTTCCATATGTGGAAGAGAAAATAATTCTCCAGATTTTCCGGAGGTTTGACACTTTTTTTTGTGACGTTTGAGGTGACAGTGTGGCCTGCCAGTAAAGACTTGCAGTGGATTTCCATTGAGCCCAACGGGAGAAGCCTCTCGCCAGCGGGACGGAAAGAGAGGAATAGAGAGACTTCCTGAAACGGATGTGGATATCGTGTCAATACAATCCGACGATTAAAACCCTCAGGGCGCTGTTCAAAAGCAAAAATCTATTTTTTATAAAATGTATTCCATACTGTAGAAGATTGTTTTAAAGCACTGATGACTGACACACGCCAAAGAGATGAGGCTATTCCTTCAAAGGGTTCTGGTGGAAATCAGTATTACAATAAGTGATTAAAGTTGATTTGCAAATTGGACATTTTGAAAATGGCTTATAAGCCTCCGTGTCCCCTCAAGTTCTCATAATTTATATTTTATATAAGGGATATTTTGCCTGAAACTGAGCATACAGTCCACAAATGTGGTCATTGTGTTTAACATTGTGCCGTTTCAAGATAAATCTCTCAAATTTAAAATGAAACTAGAGAAATCGGATGAAACTAGAGACTCTAATCTTTTGACTCAAACAGGTTTTAATGTAAACACTTAATGAGGTTTCTTACCAGATGTAGTTTTGTTGGCGTTTCTCTCAAAGACAAACTGCGCTGTGATCGGCACCGTGTTGTTTGAGCACATGAATCCGTACGTCGAATGTTTAACCCTTTACTGACAGCACAGAGTCTCCTGAACTGAGATCAGTCGGTTTAAATTAAATTAAATTATGCGTTGCATATAGCGAAGCCAAAATACAACGTCCACGCATGTGTACGCGGGGTCGAACGAGGTTAAAAAAAAAGCACACATCTGGGTTACAGTGAGGCACTTACAATGAAAGTCAATGGGGCCAATTTTTGGAGGGTTTAAAGGCAGAAATGTGACTTATAATTGTATAAACTCACACGTATCTCCTTCTGTTGAAAACACGCATGTATTATTTAAGCTGTAAATTTGTTTAAGTAATTTAATTGTTTACGGTGTTACGTCATCATGGCAATGAAGTTGTAACATTTTTAACTTTACACAGAAAAGCATAGAAAGCAATTTTATCACACTAAAATCATGTTAACACACGTATTGTTTACATCTTTCTGCTATACTTTTGAAACTGTGTGTATTTTAACGTTTTTGCATTGGCCCCCATTCACTTCCATTGTAAGTGCCTCACTGAAACCCAGATTTTTGCTTATATTTTATTTTTTTTAAAGAAAAGGAGGGACGAGTCGAAATACATTTTTGTAGTAATTAACATTGTACAAAAATCTAAACTTTATTAAACCTGGAATGTTCCTTTAAGTCACATTTAAATGTCTGAAGGTTTTTGCATTAGATAAAATATCAAACTAAGTGGCATTTATGTTACAGAAAGATGCTCTGTTCAATATATTTTAAATTCACAAGTTCAAACATTGTTATGTATTTTTTTTTTAACTATAACTGCACTGGATAATGAGCCCACTACCAGATTTTGATATTGATTATAGTCATTTGTGGAGTTATACAACAAACACATTCCATTTATTTGTAGACAAGATCATGATTTACAATTCCACTGTAACACAAAACGTTTTTCTTCTCTTTCAGTATTCCATAATTCAGGAATGTTGGAAATTTTAAGCAACTACTATGAAAGGCCGTGCTATATTGTGAAGTTAGTCATATAGTCAGAACATTAATATGCTACAAAATAACGATCCGCTATGGGTGCTGTGCAGAGATATGGCGAACGGCTGTTTCTATATTGTATTTTATCACAGCTGGAACGTTATATTGACCAATCAGCATTCAGGACCGAAACTGTTTGTGTATCTGTTTTCATAAAAGGGATTTACAGCATCTTCTGTATGTTGCACCATACACGTCCTCCAGCTTTTAAACAAATCCATTGAAACGTTCCGACAGCATAGGCCCGCTTTACGCCATGTTTAACCATTTGTAATGGCCTTAAAATAGGTGGGAATATACAGTACATCAAAGCTTGTTTAAAGTCAACATTTTGGAGCTCACTCAGACTCGCTGTCAGACTTCATATATATTCTGAACTTGTCGTATACTTCCATACACACAGCACAGAGCCAAAGACATTTGTTATGCTTTTTATGCAAAGAATAATTCTCCTCGCATTTCATAGGCTTTCTGTAAGACTCACCATTTCTTTGAGGTCTACCATTTGGATGTTCTGATATCTGTGGAAGAATCGCCAAAATAAAGTTTGAATGATTTGATCCATACTCATCACCACTGGCATGGCAAACACCTGTTCACATTTCATGTCCAACCTGTCACCAGTTTCTCACATAAGTGTGTTTCAGAGAGACACATACTTGACATTGTAAGCGTAACGTTACTGTGAGCGTTGAAGCAGTAAATGTTACCATTATCACCTATTTTGAACATTATAGAATAAACTACTGTCACTGAATTTCAGTTTTATAGATGTATTGAGAAATATGTTTGTTGTACAAGCTCGAGCTGTATATTTATCTACTGAATCTGCCATTTTAAAATTAAAAATCACAAACAGATGTTTTGTCTCAGTTTTGTTGAGTGCACACAAGTATTTCAACCAGTGGTTTGTTTCTTGTTGCACTGAGGCCCTCTAGTGAACCAAATGAATCATGTGGTTTTCAAAACTGTTCTCCAAAAGCATCAAAAGGGCCCATCCCTTTCCATTCTGTCTATGTTCAAAACTAGTGCTCAATCGGATTGAGATCTGGGGAATTTGGAAGCCATGTCAACACACTGAACTCTTCATCAAGTTCCTCAAACCATTCCCAAACAATGTGTGCAGTGTGGCAGGGCGCATTATCCTGCTGAAAGAGGCCACTGCCATCAGGGAATACCACTGCCATGAAGGGGTGTACCTGGTCTGCAATGATGTTTAGGTAGGTGGCATGTGTCAAATTGACGTCCACATGAATGGCTTGACCCAGGGTTTCCCAGCAGAACATTTTCCAGGGCATAACACTCCCTCCACCGGCTTGCCTTCTTCCCACAGTGCATCCTGGTGCCATCACTTCCTCTGGTAAACAGCGCACATTTACACAGTCGTCCACATGATGTAAAAGAAAACAGGATTGTAGGTGCTTTCGATGGTGGACAGGGGTCATCATGGGCACTCTGACCGCTCTGCGGCTCCGCAAGCCACATACGCAGCAGGGTACAATGCACTGTGTGTTGTGGCACATTCCTCTTGCAACCATCATTAACATTTTCTGTGACTTGTGCCACAATAGACCTTCCGTCGGTTCAGGCCAGACGGGATAGCTTTCGTTGCCCTCGTGCCTTGATGAGCCTTGAGCGCCCAAGACCCTGTCACCAGTTTGTGGTTTATCCCTCCTCGGAACACTGTCAGTAGGTACTCACTAATGTTGACCAGGAGGACCGCACAAGTCCTGCCATTTCAGAGATATCTGACCCAGTCCTCTGGCCATAACAATTTGGCCCTTGTCAAAGTTGCTCAGGTCTTTACTCCTGCCCATTTCTCCTGCATTCAACACGTTGACTACGAGAACTGATTGTTCGATTACCATCTAATCTACCCAGATCTTGACATGTGGCCTTGTTAGGAGATGATCAAAGGTATTCACTTCTCCAATTTTGGTTCATCGGTGTATATACCTATTTATATTTATTTCTGTTTGTATTTTTTACTATGGCTGTCAATATTTAATGATTTCAAAATGAAATGTTACTAAAGTCAAATAATTTCAAAAACAATGTTTTTGAATAGCCCAGATTTAAAATGCTTATCTGCTTGATAAAAACCCGCTCAATAGAGCAGGTGGTGGCCCCTCTGTCCACTCACCTATGTCACCTCATCCTGCTGTGTGGGAGTGAGACAGAACTGGACCAGTTCACCACGCTGGAAGCAGCAGCTAACGCAGTCGCCAAGACTTCCATGAACATGGCAAAATGTTGGACCCACTTTATATTAGGTGTTTTTAAAGGTGCAAGTTTTTGCACATTAAAAAAGTTTTACACATTAATTACACATAAATTACACATTTTACGCAATTTTTTTAATATGATGAAAATGGTGTACACCCACATGAGATTAAGACTCCAGTCATAACAGAAACCCTATAAAAGCTGTTTAATTTTACATGGAGTGGGTCGCCCCCTCATGGACACTGACATGTTGCCAACACATGACACTGTGTCATGCAATGGTCATCAATGGTACCAATGATGGTACGGTATTGATAAAAGGAGTGTAATCCATCAGACAGTCCAAACAGAATGAGTAAAAGTGGAAAGATAAAATGTGATAACCTGCTGGAGTGCTAAAACTGCTACGAGCTGCAACTCTCACGGCGTGGATCACGGATAAGCAGCGCTTCATCAAATGGCAAGCGCAGGCACAAAGAGGTGTTCAGCCAGCCCGTTAACGGTCCGGCGCGCAACAACATACATAACTTTGTTCGGATAGAACAATGTCCATTATAGAGATGACTATGAGGAGAATAAAAACAGACTAAAAGTAACAAAACAGAAGATAAACAAACACATTTGGTGTGAAGCGACAGCACTCAATGATGATGGGTGTCAGTATAGTCCAAAACCGCAAGTACTTCTGGGACTGATGGGATGAGTTAGATCCACCTAAATCCTTGCTAAAATCTTACTTTGTGCACCTTTAACTACTATGTACTTCAGCATTTGATACAATGTACTTATGTACATACTTGTTGTTGCATTGTACTTACATTTAAAGAACCTTCATTTGGGGCAGCTGTGGCTCAGGTGGTAGAGCGGGTCGGCCACTAATCGCAGGGTTGGTGGTTCGATTCCTGGCCCACATGACTCCACATGCCGAAGTGTCCTTGGGCAAGACACTGAACTCCAAGTTGCTACCAATGGCAGGCTAGTACCTTGCATGGCAGCTCTGCTCTGGGTTGTGTAGATTCTTTTGGTGGAGGATGATGCTACTATAAGGAAGATCACTGCTGCAGCTGACTGGCTTTTGAATTGTCTTTCTCAAGTAGGAGCTTCAGAAGACATATCCTTATTAAAAGCATTTCAAGTGTACTCAAAGGCAATGCTGCTTCTTCAAATCTTGGTGGTAGAAAGAATCCAGGAACTGTGTGACAACAAACAGCAGGAGCGTTTGAAAGCTTCTCTAGAAGCCCTGAAAAAATCTGTTTCCATGCTCCACACTGCAATGTACATGACCATCAAACGTCCCAACAGTGAGGAGGCCTAGGCTGAAAAGCAATACATCTTAAACCAGGTGGATTCGACTGTGAATGACATTGTGACCACACTCAAGAGCAAGTGTGAACCAGCTGGAACGAGTTCATGTGGATACTACACCGAAATACGGAACAAATGACGGAAGATGCTGTCTGCCCCTGGCTTAGATAAAGATGATGGTTTTGATCTTGTGTTTCACAGTATGATGGTAGCAAACACTTCTCAGAGGGAAATTCAGTTTGAATTGGCTTCAAATTGCAAGCTGGTCCTAAAGTTCTGGTCAGAGATATCACAACAAATGAGGTGCTCTGATGTTCAATCCCAACTTGTAAACACATGTGATTCCTTGTTGCAGCAAATCCACAAACTTGATGATGCACACCGTGATCTGTATCTTCCAGGATGAGAAAGATTATTATGAGTTGGATGTGGAAACACTTCGGGTGCAATCTGAAGCCTTCACAGCTCATGCTGAGAAGATTGCAGAGGTGGCTAGCTTCATCTCAGCATTAGCATGCGTAGATAACTCAAAAACCTGCCTGGTACTAAAAGAGGCAATTGTTGCACTTGTGCCAGAGCTTGAGAAAGACATGATGCACTGCAGTCAAACACTGCAAAAACTTAAAGAGATGCATCAGAAATGGGTGGAAGGGATGGAGCAGCTCCTACATGCTTGTAGCAGCATAATAAATGTAAAGGACTTTGTCTGTATTGCTCTTAAGGAGATAAGGAGAGACTGGATGGCATGCGTTGAAGCACATAAAGATCAGGATGCACAGTTCTTCACAAAACAGGCTAGCTTGCTTATTGGCCACATGAGCATGGTGATCCATTTTGCAAGGAAACATGTTTATAAAAGCGATAATCCAATCTACCGGACTGCTGGTTCTGATAAAGCAAGCTCTGCAGCAGAGGAGACCAGCTGTTTCACTGAAATCTATTCATATAAAAGCAATGAAGCATTCTTATTGCTTTCTGATAGCATCTCAATGGCTCTAAAGCACTTTGACATTCTACGTAAAGGACTTGATGGTTTGAGGCATCCACATCTGCTCAGCCCTCTGCGAGAAGGAGCCCGCCAGACTGCCAGTTCTGCACCATGCACATCAAACATCATCTGATGAAAAAAGAGAATCTGAGTCTTCAGTGCACAGCTTCAGCAGTGACGAAATCCCATGTGAGCTCAAAGATGGTTTGGAAAATCATGCTGATCACAGAGCACCATAAACCAAACCTCGAAATATAGTGGACTGCACATGTCATAGAATCTCAACAGGACATATTATGACATATTATGTAGAGGCTCTTAACATGGCATGCACTGGAGTTTTGGGACTTTCGAACAGCTATGTGCAAGCTGCAAGAGAGGCTGCGAGTGTTAATCAAGAAGTGGAAAGTATGCGGTCCAAACTAATGTCTCTGACTCCCTTGCTTGTCCAGACAGCACAGGAAACAGCAATGAGTTCAGCCATGAGTATGGATTGCATTTCTAAACACATAAGATATTGCTCCCAGTGGCAGGAATATGGTACCATTCTGTTTATTCAATGATCCAGAACTACATACCAAATATGTTGGAATCAATCACACATGATCTCAAAGAGGTCGTGTGTTTATGCGCAGATGCAGTGCAACTTTTGAACACAGTTGACATCAAGGTGTAGGGTAATGAGTGCAATGAAAGTTTTACAGCTTTGCAGAGCAAGCTTCAAAAAGCTCAAACAAACACCAATAATCTAATGGACCTAATTGGATCAAGGCCAACACAAACCGATGAGCTAGATGGACTCTGCATGCTTTGGGCCTTGTCCATCCTAGTGCTGCTAACCTCACTGGATAAGACTTTGGGAACGGCCACGACCGATGTCAAGCTAATCAAACACCAGTTGACACCCAAGAAATGGTTGGCACTAATCTCTGAAAACTCACTTCGGATACAAGAAGCTGCGAGACTGTCTTCATTAAACTATCGAGACAGCTATGAAGTAAATATGTTAAGAGAACTACAAGAAGAGGTGAAGACACTTACTGACTCATACCTACAGGCTGCTGAGCACATTAATAATGTTTCTTTCTCAAGTGTCCTGGTGCTGGCAAATTCAGAGCTGCTTCTTAGACAGCTTCAGATTAAAATTAAAGCACTCTATTGTCTCCTGAGCAAAATTAACCAGGATTATATGACTGCAATTCAAAATACTATTGCCTTGGCATGCTCTGTCCAAACAAATTAGAGTAACATAAAAAGTGAAGATGCTCTGGCACAGTTTGAAGGTGCAGCAGAATTGCTAGTGCAGAATGTTAAAACTGCCACAGAGTCTTTCCAAGACTGTTTCAATTTCATTAGAGACCCAAGAGAGATCAAGTCTAAGGACCATTAAAGACCACTTGTCATTTCAGGTGGAAGACATTGTGAGTAGAGCCAGATTAATTATAGAGAACTAAAGCATTGGCGAGACTCTAACTCTTGATATTCAGCCACAGTGCTGGTCTACAAAGGCACATTATCTTGTTGAGGAAATTTGTAAAGTTGATGGAATTCTTCATGTCACAAAAGAACAGATCAAGCATGGGTTGCAGGGCAATGGGTTCAGTGGATTTTTCAAGCCTCAAACACCAATAATTTTCACACAAAAGGAAATATTCATCAATACATCCTGTAAAAAGAGAAATGGACACTGTGTCCACAAATTATCAAGGTTCTACTAAAAGCAAACTGAGAAACAATTTTCAATATTTGCCTTCTCCAGAACCAAATAAAGTAATAAAATGTATCAGTTATTAAAGCTGATCACAGAAAGCATTTCATATCAAGCTACTGTATGTAAAACATTATTTACCCCCAGGATGTGACATTCCAGAGGAGAACAAGATCACCAGTGCTTAGCTCAGTGGATACAACTCTCCTTTACACATTTCTCTTTCTAAAACGAGAGATGGAGAAGTGGGATGACCAGGGTAACCAGATTGTCAGAGTAATGGCCGAAAATCTCTAACACATGGCCCAGTCCCTAAAAAGGAAAGGGCCAATTCAGGTAAGAGACTGACAAGCCCTTTTCCATCATCAGTCCAAATAGTTCTCATTGCAGAACTGTGCCATTCCTTTCCAATCCGGTCTTGTTCATAGTTAGTTTTTTTTTCTTCCCATTAATGATACCATCTTGATACTGGTTTATGTTTCACTTGTAGAGCAAAGACACTTTTGTAACATCTGCAAAAGAGCTGGTCTCAAGTGGCCAGTCAATCACCCAGTTTGTGCATGTAATAGCAGACCAATGTTTGGACAAGCTTGCATGGAAGAGCTATGCGTCATAGCAGAGCAGATTCTTACCATTGCAAACCAACTGACCTTTTTAACCTTTGCGGTATTCAAAGCGCTTTACACTGCGTCTCATTCACCCATTCATACACACATTCACACACCAATGACGGCAGAGCTGCCATGCAAGGCACTAGCCTGCCATTGGGAGCAACTTGGGGTTCAGTGTCGTGCCCAAGGACACTTCGGCATGTGGACTCGTGTGGGCCGAGAATCGAACCACCAACCCTGCGATTAGTGGCCAACCACCTGAACCACAGGCGCCCCCTGTTCATGTTCAAATGTCTATATTACTACTAAATTAAACATGCAAAAATCTCATGTGACCCAAGGGGTGCATCGTGTCTCTCCAGTGTCAATGCATAGACCCCTGGCTGCAAATCATCAGACGAGATCCTTGTGAAGAATGCACAGAACCTACTCCAGGCAGTAATCCAAGGAGTAAGAGCTGCAGAGACTGCTTGTATTAGGGTAAGGTAAAAAAAAAAAAAAAGAAGAAAAAAAGGAGGGGGGCGGTAGGGAGTGGGAATGAGAGACACCATTCTGCCAACAGCTTGTGAAAATATGATCTTGAAGGAAGATAAGAAAAGGATTGAAGAACCAATGGACTAAGGGCCTTAAGAGCAAACATTAGAGAATCAGTCCAAAGTTGAGAAGTCTTTATTGTATGTTCTTTGGCATCATCGTCTTTGTGATTTGGTTGCATTTTAAATGGCTCTTTCTGATATGAAACAACCAGAACCAAACTCTGAAGCAGCAAAGGCAGCAGCTTTCTGTTTCCAGTGGGAAAAGAGTCTTCTTATCCATCGAGCTCATGAGCAGCTCAAACTTGAAACTGATGATTTGGGCTTATGTAAGACCTCCCACAATTCTGCTGCGCCCAGCCTTGCTCCACCCATTAAAGTTTTAGAGCATTACAATTGATGGGTAAAGAGGTCTTAAATTGTCTGTGGATTTTTATTTTATTCTGCAAAAACTTTTAAGCAAAATCATTAAAATGCATTACTCTAAAAAGCTAAAACCATGAGTGAAGCTTGTTTTGAAGATTTATTTACCTTATACTTCTCATCAAAAAGTTCCATCCACTTAGAAACTGTGGCATAGTCACTCAATTCCTTTTTCATTTTATTTTAGACATAGACACTGAATTAAAAAAGGAGAAAGTACTACGACTCCCTTGGAACATATTCAGTTCCCTACTGGCATTTCAGTTAAAATGGTAAAATAGCACAAAGCAATTCAGCATTGCTTTTGTGGGAAAAAAAACCATATACAAACACAGTAAAACTTATAAAAAATAAACAAAAAAACAATGACTATAAAAAAAACATGGTAAATATGTTTAAGTGTTAAAAAGAAAAACATTTACAACAGAGATTCTCAGGAGGGAATCACAAACTTTAACCTTGTCATCCCCAAAAACCACAAATGCACCAATAATGGAAAAGAACATTTGAAAGAGATCAAGGAAACTGGATATATTACAGTGTTTATATATAATTTGTACGCAGTTACGAGATAAATACTGTAGAAAATTACCAAAAATCCATATTTTTACTATAACTTTATGCATTACACAGTACCACAAATATGAATACTTTAAGCTGCACATCTTTTTAAACCTCTATGACAACAGAACTATTGTCACTGACAGCAGACTCTGCTTCCCAAAGTCTCTATATAAAAATGCACTTAAAATGCTTCTCTATTTCATTTTGAGTAAATCAAGTCATTTGTAGCAACACAATAGCCTGATTATTTTTCAATTAGAATTCATGAATGCATGGATCTTGCTAGATGATGATGGAGCAGTGGAAAATATATATGAACAAGCAAATATAAATAAATAGAAAAACTTCATATACATGCAGCGTGAATACAAAGTACAGATATACAGGATACAATAATCGTGTGAGCTAGATGTGAGCTAGGTATGTATGTTTACTGACAGAATGGCGAGGCTGTAGGGTCAAACGTTTTAAAGACGTCTCTCAGGGGCCTGTCTTTCTTTTGATTATCTTTGTCCTCTTCCTCTTCTTGCGGCGTCCCGCCAGCAGCAGCAACAGGTCTGTTCTGCCGTGGGTCAGCGTAAGCGGGGCGTATTAGTCCTGCTAGTGCCTGAATTGGCAAGTTGTGCACAGCGGGTGCCGCTGCCCAGACTGGTGAGCAGGGAGATGCCGGCATCATCGTAGGCACAGAAGGATTTGATGGACAGCAAGTTGTGTTGCTCTCAGAGTCATCAACTACACTTTTGTCTTCCTTTTCTACTCCTGTTTCCTTTGATGCCACAGCATGTGGAGGTGAAGAGCTTTGGAGCTTTGAAGACAACTTTAGGCTACTTGACTTTTTAGGAAGGTCTTCACTTTCACATTTTGGAGAGAGTAAGTTGTGGTTGCGTGGATCGTACAAACTGATGCCTCCTAACAGCGTGGAAGGGCTCTCAAGTCCCGCACCAACGGATGATGCTAGACGGGGGGCATATGGTGGCAACTTGTCCGACTCAGGCTTGGCAGAAGCGGCCATAGGTTGGTTTGAAGCTCCGGCACTTCCACGCTGTAGCCGTGGGTCAACAACCCCACCTCCAGAGGAAGTCTCCCTCATACCAGGTAGTTTGGAGTCCAAGCTGCCAGACCGGGTGATTCTGGGATCGAGTTTTTTGTGAGTGCGAGGGTCTATCGGCTTGTCAGCATGGTGGCGGGAATCTAGAGTCTTGCTGGGAGGGCTACCGAGTCGACCAATGCCCTCCTTGAGACGTGCAGCAGCGAGACGAGGATCAGGAAGGGTCAACGTTGCTGATGAAGGGTGGTCTGGTGGAGAGGAAAGGCTTCGGTTCAGCTGAGCATCTGCAATTAAAGGTGGGAGTGGCAGATTTATGGAGGGCTCCTGTTTGGGAATCAACGAAGGGATGAGGTCCTCTGGAGCCCACACAACCACTTGAGCAAAGGCTGGACGCTGAAGGAGGATGTCCACCCGGATATGACTGAACTGCTTGATCTGGCAACGGGGATCTCGTAGCATGGCTCCAGGGCTGGGGTCCAATGGGATCAAGGCTGCTCTTTCCCTCAGCTCTCTCTCACCTTCCTCATCCTCATCTCCGGTGGGAGGTTTGTGGGACATAGAGGGGTTTGTGTGTGGGTGGCGATGAGGGTCAGGCTTGGAGGAGCTTGAGTCCAAAGGTTTCATCTTGCGTGGGTCTCTGGCAAGCCTGGGGTCCCCAACACTGTCTCCAATGTCCTTTCTGGTGTCTGGGGGTCGCTGACGTGGGTCAGCTTTTATCCGAGGGTCACTTGGCAGAGCTCGTTCCTTCTGCAGTCTAGGGTCCATGGGGCCGGCTGGTGCCATGCTGGCCTGCTGGTTTTTCAGCATTTCATTCTGCTTCTTTAGAGTGTTCAGAATGGCTGTTACGCTACTGCCCTCTTCCTCATCACTAGAGTACCAATTATGGGTTTCATCTAATAACAGAAATTACATATGAATGTGAATATTCAAATAGGATGGTTAAACACTGTACATTCCGATACTTCTGAAGCAATACAATAGCTTTATAAGAAGAACTGAGATATTTATTCACTTATAATGTTCCCCTCTGCCAAATTTGCAGTCATATTAAATCTATTTCTCAAACAAAGCTATTGTATGGCTTCAAAGGAGAGGTCGACCGATAGTGTATTTTGCTAATACCAATAACTGGTGGGAGGTGGTGGAAAAGGCCGATAACAGATTAATCAGCTGAAAGGTTTTAAAACAATTCTTAGACTTTCCTTACTCTGATAGGCACAGACATAAAGGTTGCAGACAATATTATGCAACCAAATAATAAAATAATAAAAAATAATAACCAAGAAGTTTTGGTGCATAACGTGGGACATAAACCAGCCCTAAATGCAATAAGGACTATTTTGAAATGTCTGTGCTTCCAGCTCACACAAACACACAAGGGAAACAAAACAGGCAATCATACAATCATCTACAATGTATTACAATAGAATCACCATCAAGTAAACATTGACAAATGGGCTCATAAATACTGTTTGAGCAGCAATTAATCAACAGTAGATTATCATTCAGTGATCGCTTGTGAAATATCAATGTGTCTTTTTTTTTTATAAAATTTTGCATTAATTGTGAATTAGTCCATAAACAGTAATTGTGACAGAGTTTTGGCTACGTTACAATGCTCTATTTGTAAATATTCACCATATTTAGCTTTTTTTAGCCTATATATTCACCAGATGACGGTTTTTGGCCAAAGAGGAACACGAGGGAAAAAAACAAACAACAACTTAAAACTGATAGTTTTATGTTGTAGCCACCAATTCATCTGTAAAACCAATATATCGGTCGACATCTACTTCAAACTACTTGAAATATAGTGCACAAGTCTTGTGGACAAATGTTATGGTACTTTAATGCTCTTTTTGGAGCTTGGCAGCCACTGATCACCGTAGATGTTTTTACCGTATGGAAAGAGCAATGTGGAAATTCTTAAAACTCTTTTAGTGTTCCACAGAAGTAATCACATTTGGAATGGCATGAGGGTGAAGAAATGATTTGGGTGAAATATTAATTAAAGATTAAGATTCCTTTAAGATCCCATCTGAAAACAAATCTATTCCATGAGCACTTAACCAATCCACACTAACTGACCTTACTATTTAAAAATACAAATGTTCCTTGTCTGTCTCTTCTGCACTAACTTGTATACTACAACTACTCTAAGAACTAGGCAGTGCGATACTGCCGATATTGTTGACTTTTGTATGACAAACTGCTTACTATGTTCAATGTACACTCACCTAAAGGATTATTAGGAACACCTGTTCAATTTCTCATTAATGCAATTATCTAATCAACCAATCACATGGCAGTAGCTTCAATGCATTTAGGGGTGTGGTCCTGGTCAAGACAATCTCCTGAACTCCAAACTGAATGTCAGAATGGGAAAGAAAGGTGATTTAAGCAATTTTGAGCGTGGCATGGTTGTTGGTGCCAGACGGGCCGGTCTGAGTATTTCACAATCTGCTCAGTTACTGGGATTTTCACACACAACCATTTCTAGGGTTTACAAAGAATGATGTGAAAAGGGAAAAACATCCAGTATGCGGCAGTCCTGTGGGCGAAAATGCCTTGTTGATGCTAGAGGTCAGAGGAGAAAGGGCCGACTGATTCAAGCTGATAGAAGAGCAACTTTGACTGAAATAACCACTCGTTACAACCGAGGTATGCAGCAAAGCATTTGTGAAGCCACAACACTCACAACCTTGAGGCGGATGGGCCACAACAGCAGAAGACCCCACCGGGTACCACTCATCTCCACTACAAATAGGAAAAAGAGGCTACAATTTGCAAGAGCTCACCAAAATTGGACAGTTGAAGACTGGAAAAATGTTGCCTGGTCTGATGAGTCTCGATTTCTGTTGAGACATTCAGATGGTAGAGTCAGAACTTGGCGTAAACAGAATGAGACCATGGATCCATCATGCCTTGTTACCACTGCGCAGGCTGGTGGTGGTGGTTTAATGGTGTGGGGGATGTTTTCTTGGCACACTTGAGGCCCCTTAGTGCCAATTGGGCATCGTTTAAATGCCACGGCCTACCTGAGCATTGTTTCTGACCATGTCCATCCCTTTATGGCCACCATGTACCCATCCTCTGATGGCTACTTCCAGCAGGATAATGCACCATGTCACAAAGCTCGAATCATTTCAAATTGGTTTCTTGAACATGACAATGAGTTCACTGTACTAAAATGGTCCCCACAGTCACCAGATCTCAACCCAATAGAGCATCTTTGGGATGTGGTGGAACGGGATGTGCATCCCACAAATCTCCATCAACTGCAAGATGCTATCCTATCAATATGGGCCAACATTTCTAAAGAATGCTTTCAGCACCTTGTTGAATCAATGCCACGTAGAATTAAGGCATTTCTGAAGGCGAAAGGGGGTCAAACACAGTATTAGTATGGTGTTCCTAATAATCCTTTAGGTGAGTGTAAGTCGCTTTGGATAAAAGCATCTATTAAATGACTATATGCCATGTAAATGTAAGATTAGTGTAAATGCATGTTGCTAAACAAAACAGCAGCATAAAAGCAACTGGAAATGATTCAGGGATGTAGAATGCATATTATTGTGCTTTCCATTCTAACCTTTCTCTCTGCTGGGAGGTGCAGCCACCTGCACGTCTTCCCTGTGAGAGTCTAAGTCTTGCTTGTTCTGATTCAGGTGTAAAAGCAAAGCCTTCTGTACAGCTGGCAGGAAGTCCTGCATCCCGCTAGACTCAGTGTTACCTTGCAACTGGGAGTCTTGCATTAGTCCAGAGCGTCCCTCATCTGCAGGTAAAAAAAGAGAAAAATGTAAGCACTAGATTCATTTTTCATAAATATCATCCTTCTAGAACATCATCAAATGGAAAATAAATGTTAATGTTGAATGAAATCTGAGGCCTACCTCCTTGGGCCAGAGACTGGCTGCTGAACAAATTCTTGAAGAACTCTGAGGGCATCTGGCCCATATTTGGGAAAGGCATGTTCATTTGCATGTCAGGCACAGGTTGGAATAGAGCCCCCTGCTGGTTCATGGGGGGGCAGTGCATGTGCTGCATGTTGCCATGGAAACCAGGGGGCTGACCAGGAGGTGACATAGGTGGGCAATGGCCAAAGCGCTGGGGTGGTGGTTGGCCTGGGGGACTTTGGGGCATCCCTGGGCCTGTGAATAAATGAGGAGGATGGCCTATAGCACATGATGGTGGAGGTTGGGAAGGATTGGGTGGAGAAGACATCATGTTGCCAGTCTGCATATCCTCAGGGCAACCAGTGAACTGTGGACCGCCACCACCTTGAAACTGTCCAGCAGGGGGAGACGTGCTGTTGTAGAAATTAGGCCTGCAATGAAAACATACTACAAATGAAAGCCTGAATACAAAAAAAAGAGAGAGAAATAGAGATAACAACATAACTACAGTAATGACAGTATTTCAGTGACTCTCATTTGGAGTACTGGAAACAAACTACTAATTTTAACTGTTTTTTTTTTACTGGGTAATTAAGTGGATTCTAATGTTCTGTTAATAATCCACATAAAGGCCATTTTAGGGAATATCATTTTTAACTAAAAGACCACCTAAAAATTGGATAATTCAAACAAGGCCATGCTGAAATAACTGTTTCCAGCCTTGTGCCAATAAAGGTTCTCCATTTTGAGGACCTTAATGTGGGTTACATTTGAATAAATTATCTTTTAAAACCATTTTTGGGGAAAGAGTTAAATATTTATACAGTAGAATATGTTACATATCTACTGGGCATCATTACATTTTAATTAAAATATCTTCACTTCATGAAGGCAAAGTGTGAAGGGTAGAATGATAGTCTGTAAAATCTAAATGAAAATAAAAAGCTAAATAGCACTGGTAAAGCAGCCAACTCAGGTTATACTATTCTTTTGTAAGTCATTTTGGATAAAAGCATCTAATTAATAAATGTAAATGTTATACACATGTAAACACACCAAACACGACCAAATAATCCCAAAAGATCAAGGTTAAGAGTATTCATTCATCAAACACATATGGTACCTCAGAGCAATCTTATGTGCCAAGTCTACAGTAGGTTGAACTTTGATCTCAAACAGAGAAGGGATCTTCTTGCCTCCATCTGGAGGGCTTCCAGGCCCAGGTGTGGGTAAAAGTCCCACTCCAGGAGGTGGCTTAGGCAATGGGGCTATTCCATGTTTTCTCAGATCTTCTAACTCCAGCACATCCTCATTGACATTTTCTTCTTCTGTATTCAGGATCTACAAGGTGCAACCAGATGACAGAATTAGACTGATGATTGAATATCTGGACTGCTAAAGGCGTGGTCACATTTAGCTTTGCAAGGCGAAATTCCACTGGCAAATAAAGTCGTTTCGATGGGAATCCACACGATCGTGAATTTCGCGTGATGGATTTCCTCCACGTTGATTTTGTGTTGAGTTCAAGTTTGGCGAACTTTGATCTGTGAATTCGCCATGTTGACTAATAGGAATTTGCTTGGTTTGGCAGTGACCTCTGTGTGGGCGGTGCTTCGCACATAGCTACACTGAATGTTAACAATGGAAAAGGCTATAGTTTTAGTGGCAAGTTTCGGGAACAGAGTATAAAGTGCTGCAATAAAAAAAGACTGCTTGGCAATTTGTTTTTTGCTGGTTTCACACACGTCAACTCAACGTCGGCCAATGCCTTCTTCGCCCGCTGATTCGCACCCCAATGCAAAACTAGCAGGTTCAATTCCAAATGGATAGTTAATGAGAAGCCATTTCCAAAGTGCAAATTAATGAAGTCCTACTTTAGATTATTGATAAGTATTTGTAAGAAAAGTCAATGTTAAGTCCTTACCTTGTCCAAAAGTTCCTTGGTAACATCAGTTAAAGGCTCATGAGAGAACTTGCAGCTGTCTCCTTGGTAGCACTTAGCTCCAGTGTGAAAAAACTTGCAAGGATATTCATGTACACTTTTGAGTCAAGGTTCAAAACAAGGATAAGACTGAAGAGAGAAGTCGTCATCATCATTGCTTTTGTGACTGATACATGATACATAACACACCGTATGTGTCACTCTTAATCTGTGATAAATTCTTGCAAAACTTATTAAAAGGATATTGTGCATGTATATACAGTTGTCTCCTTTGGTACAGTATCCTTGGACATAAAACTTGCACAGTTCTTTCTTTTTCTCTGGAACAACATTGTCATGTTCAAACTTACACTGGTCCCCCTATGAAGACATTGAGAAAACATTAAACTTTCAGAATGTTTACATTAGTTTAAGCACTTTTGAGAAATATTAATTTTGCTTACTTTGATGCATCTACCCTCGATGAAGTATTTACAAATATGCCTCCCATTGTGTTCAACCGTGTGTTGATTAATGAATTCCTGGCTCATGATTGGACGCTTCTTCTGGAAAACAGGCTGACCTCTGGATTCCTATAAGGCGACATGAGAACAATAACACAACTGCTTTGGAGATCTTAAGTGATGGTTCGTTAAAATAGAAGACATTCTCACCATGTCACCACCTCCGCCCTGCTCTCCTCCTCGTCCACGCCCCCGACCCCAGTTCTTCCCCTTTGGTTTCTTGTTCTTGTTGGGCAATCCCCGCCCCCTGCCTGCAGCACCACGCCCTCTTCCGCGCTGTCCACCAACTTACAATGAAGGAGAGGAGACACCATCACAGAAAATAATCCAAACTTCAGCAGATTTATAAAAAATAAAACTCTGGGGTTAACTTTAAGGGGTAATAGAGTAGAGGTCTACTACCTGGGTGAGATTTTCATGTAAAACTTTGGGTTTTCATTAGGCTCAGTTTCATTTAATAAAATTGATTAATACAAATACATATTTGATGTCTTAATTTTAATGCGGCTGTGTTTCTGGGTGACCTTATCCGGAATGGACAGGAGGAGAATGAGCGACTTCGAGGCATTCTGAGATCAGGTTTGATTTTCAAGTTCTGGTCAGGTCGTGTTACAGGATTATGTTTGTGGGCCTGGTTTGGCCTTCAACTTGATGCCGGTGTAGACCTCTATAATACAGTAATTTTTTTATATAACGTAAACAAACATACATTGCTGCTGTCTTTGTTGTCCCTTCATGATGGGTCTCTTGGCCTGCTCTTTAGGTGGCCCTGCTTTGCCATGTCCAGATGACTCTTTAGCATGTTTGTAATTGGACAGATCCTCTGAGAAATTATCCTCCTCTTCAGCGTAGTCATATTTTTCTTCACTGTAGTCACTGTATTTGTCCATATCACTGTTCTTGTGCTGCATTGACCTCGAAGGTTTAACAGGTTCATTTTCTCTCTAGAGACGTGGGTAGAAATGTAAATTAATTGAGGGAGAAGACAGCAGTTTAAATCTAGTAAATTAACTCTGAGTCTCTCCTCACCTGTACAAAATCTCCGTCATGATCGTGGTATGTCCCTTTACTCTTCTTGTTCTTAGGTCTGTCTTGACGCTCGTGCTCCGAGTCATAGCTGTCTGAGCTAGAACTGCTGGATGGAGAGTGATGCTGAAAATGGAAACCATTTAAAAGAAAGCATGAGAGAAGCGGTAAAAGCAAGTGACCATGTCTTGCAAATATCTCAGAATGTGCTGCACCTTTTGTCGGTCTCGTCTCCTTTTCTTTGACCTCCGTTTTTCTTTAATCTTCCTGTGCCTCTTTCGCGAGTGCCGGTGTGACTTATCGTCTTTTTCTCTCTCTTTTCCCTTCTCTGCTTCTTCAGACTCCTCCTTAATTTCCTTTTCTTCTTCTATGCTGATGCCTTCATCATCTATTTCTCCATCCTCCAATTCGCCATCCTCCCTTTAAGACCAAAACAAACACTTTTGAGTATTTAGTCAACAAAAATCATCAATAAAGCCACATAAAATATCCATCAGGTACAGATTGAATCAAAACAATTGGCCATTCATACCAAATTTGAGTAATTCATTAAAAGATCTTTTTTTTTTTTACTATTAACATGCACTAATGCATTATGCACAGTAAGACCAAGAACATGTATTAAGTAAATAGTAGAGATAGACCAATATGTGAGTTTTAATCTGTGGCAATTGTTGCTTTTTTGAACTACATTTTAATAGCGGCCTCAAGAGGTGAAATAAAACGTTGTGGGTATTCGCTGTATCTAAACATCTGTCATCATTAATAATATTAATCTATCTTTTTCCCCTCACTTTAATGCATATTTTGTTATTATACTTAGAAAATTAAGTGTTCTAAATTGTTGCAAGGGCATGCAAATAAAAATGTGAATATGCAGAAACATGCCCCATCAACACATACATTGTTTCTCGAACTTCATATCTTGTGAATAATAACAAAACATAATCCACATTAATATATGTATAAATATATATATACACACACATTGGCGGCCAAAAGTTTGGAATAATGAATAGATTTCTTATGGAAATAAATTGGTACTTTTATTCACCAAAGTGGCATTTAACTGTTCACAATGTATAGTCAGGACATTAATAATGTAAAAAATTACTATTACAATTTGAAAAAATTAATCAGAACTTCTTAAACTACTTCAAAGAGTTCTCATTAAAAAATCCTCCATGTGCAGCAATGACAGCTTTGTAGATCCACTGAATCGAGATCCAGAATTCAATGAAGCTGTCAGTGGAGGACATGTGTTTCTCAAACTAGTGACTCTGATGTACTTATCCTCTTGTTTAGTTGCACATCTGGTCTTCCACATCTCTTTCTGTCCTTGTTAGAGACAGTTGTGCTTTGTCTTTGAAGACTGTAGTTACACAGTATGAAATCTTAATTTTTTGGGGCAATTTCAAGCATTGCATATCCTTCAATCCTCAAAACAATGATTGACTGACGAGTTTCTTTTTTGCCATTTTTGACCTTATATTGACCTTAAGACATGTCAGTCTATTGCATACTGTGGCAACTCAAACACAAAGACAATCATAAGCTTAATTTAACGAACCAAATATCTTTCAACTGTGTTTGATATAATGTCAAGTGATTTTCTAGCACCAAATTAGCAATTTATCATGATTCCTCAAGGATAAGGTGTTGGAGTGATGACTGCTGGAAATGGGGCCCATCTAGATTTGATCGAAAATGACTTTTTTCAAATATTGATGGTGCTGTTTTTTACATCAGTAATGTCCTGACTATACATTGTGATCAGTTGAATGCCACTTTGGGGAATTAAACTACCAATTTTCTTCGAAACAGCAAAATCTGAACATTATTACAAACTTTTGGCCATGGCTGTATATACAAAACCCTTCATCTTGTTAATATATATCATCTATAAAAACTTAATTTGGCAAATAGCCTATTTAACTATAGATCATTTAAACAGAGGCAAGTCTCTGACCTTTCAAAATAAGAGTCCCCCAGTGTGTTCCAGGATTTGTTTATAGCCAAAAATCCCACATCAGGCACCAAATACATTTCTTCTGTTTGGTAATTATTGGAATTGTGGTTGGAAAATAAACTGCATCCGGATTTTTGTTTATTTTGGACACTTGTAGCATGTCTGTGGCCGTTATAGCAAGAAAATAATTTTTAACTTTCTATAAATCAATTTTAAAAACTATCGGCTGATTAATCAGTTATCTGCCTTTTCCACCACCTAGTATCGCAAAATACACTATTGGTCAACCTCTTGTAAATAGGGTCAATTTTGATTTCATGTTAACACAAAGTTTGTTAAGGGGGTTAGCTCAAAAAATATTAAGAAAGAAAAAAGTAAAGATTTCAGATACAAACGCTCCATTTTTACTTTGCTGTTTAGAATACAATTCAGAATAAACAAACTTTGGGGTAATTCTGGGATAACAATTTTATGGGACTTTTCTCTCTAAATGCTCAGTGCAACTTAAATTGAGCAGCCTAATCTATTTAAACCAATATGGGCATAAATGTTTATATTTTCCCAGGTGTCAACTTCCAAACAGTTTCCTAGTGTGAAAGTCCCAAGTGAGAACAAGGGCAAAACAACACTTATGGGCTGAAGGTTTAAGTGTTTGGCTCTCTGAGCAGTCAACCACGACAACATGGATGGGGTTTTAATGGGATCTGGGTACCGTGGCCAAATAACCAGCGTTTACAGTAGCCTAGCATTGCACAAAAGCTGTCAATATGACCTCTTACTGGGTTTAAAAATACATGGGATAATATGAGTGTTTATTTGCATGTAAAAGTGAGATTAGTGGATTGATGACTAACATGTCTTCTGTGTTAAACTGAGATGGCACAGATAAGGAAATTGAAAGCAAAACTCAGCAGCAAATTATATCATTCTTCAGTACTGACCAATGTAATTGTGGGTAAATTTTGAATGAAACTCCATGGACTAGATGTGGTTATTTGCTTTTGTTTTCTGGTCAAAGTATGAGCACTGACATAAAAAGCATAAAATTAATTACACGCTTTTTATCTATTTTTATCTAATTTTTTACATAAAATTACTTTTTGCTGCGAGCTATCTCAACATCTTATTCAATAATGCACGACAGTATCTTAAGGCTTATGCTTGTTTACCTTATAAATATAAATTGTGCTTATGCATAATTATTAAACAAATTGATATTGCAGGTAAACTTTTACCTGGTCCAATACAAGTTAAGCTCAGTCGACAGCATTTGTGGCACAATGTTGATTACCACAAAATTTATTTCAACTTGTTTCTCCTTTTTTTGTGTGGAAAAAAAATCAAATAAAAGAGCAAAAATCGAGGTTACAGTGAGACACTTACAATGGAAGTGAATGGGGCCAGTTTTTAGAGAGTTTAAATAGAAATGTGAAGCGTATTATTTGTAGAAGCACTTACATTAATCCTTCTATTAAAACTCATGAGTTATTTGAGCTGTAAAGTTCTTTAAATAATCCGTTTTATGGTCGTTTTAAGGTTTACAATGTTACGTCATGGCAACAAAGTTGTAAAATTGGATATTACTTTACACAGATGCGGTTAGCAAGTGATTTTACCACACTAAAATCATGTTAATATGCATATTGTTTTCATCTTGTGCCTATACTTTTAAAATCCAGAGTATTTCAACGTTTACGGATTGATCCCATTCACGTCCATTGTAAGTGCCTCACTAGAACGCAGATTTTTGCTTTTTTTAAAGGTCGAAATATATTTTTGTGGTAATCAACATTATGCCACAAATGCTGTCAAATGAGCTTAACTTGTATTGAACAAGGACAAAAAGTAAAGACAGATTGGGGGGGTGGGGGTTGGGCCCAGTCTCTCTATTTAAAATAATTACCAAATAATTTCCAATTATGTTCCTTAAAAGTTTTGATAACTTTTCTAGTATTTTAAACTTTTGACTGGTTGTGTAATGAAAGCATGTGCCAAAGCCTTTCATCCAATCATTGGTTGACAATTAATACAGTTATTCTGACTTCTGACAAGCACTCAACATTCAGTCCTGCCATGAATCTCCTACCAGACATATTTTCCTTTCCCAGGTGGGCGGGGCGTTCAAATGGAACGTGAGTGGGCGGGGCAAAACGCGCCTGGAGGCTATTTACATATTCAAGAGCCTTAAAACGACATCATCTCATGAATGTAATAATAACCGGGTTAAACCTTCCACAAAAACCCAAATGTCACATGGAAAGCTAGATATGAGCCCAAAGCACGGCTATACGGGGGAAAGCGATGAAAATGGATTTACATGAGCACTGTGAAGTGTGCCATTTGCTCTGCAACAGATATAAAAAAATGAAGTGCATGCAGTAAAATATGATCACTACTTAAGTGAACTGGGGGAGAGGCCTTTCCATATAAGCCCAAAACAAGCCAAACGTCCTTGACGTTGGAAAGCAACCAAGATAGGTGTAAAAATAAACACATTCACTCAACAGAAGCACACAGTGATGAAGCATTTGCAGATAAGAACATTTGATTACTCGACCTTTCTTCCCCTGCCAGCTCACAGTCTGTCATGTTTTTGTCAAGTACGGGGCTTGGGGGACTTGAGAAGAGGCTCACAAAAGCCATGATGGTTGGAAACGGAACTGGCCCTGCTCCGCAACCCGAGTGAGATGCATCAGTCACTCGTTGGCTGAAGATTTGGATATATTTACAGTCTGGAGAAAAACACTCACGGTTTACTCGTCTCAACAACACATGAGACGCTTCACAGACATTATATATCCTCTGTCATGTTTAACGCTGTCTCAACACAGCTTTGTTACCCCCAGCTTTGTTTATGTCCCCGGCGGTTTCACAGATGCCCTGGTGCGAGCTCGCAGATGCAGAATATTGTATTTATTTTCGACGCCTTTTTCGGGATCTTCCACAGACATGGCGCACGTAACACTTTCGTGAAAATGGCTGCGAGGATCATGCAAAAGCACGTGGTCCCGCCTACTTTGTAATTAGGACCAATCACTGCTTTCCGACCTAAGCGAAGAACCGATAACTAGTGATTCTATTGGTTGAGGTAATGGCGCCTAAGTGCGGGAAGCAATTTTCTGTTGAGCTATTGGTTGCTTAAGATGTCAATCATTTTGAGAGCCGCCAAGTTAGTATGACTCGTGATTTATATTCTGGCGTTTTATTATTTCAGTATACAATTTTTTTTTTTTTTTGTATTATTATGTTTATATACAGTGTTGGGTAAGTTACTCTAAAAAGACTATTTAATAACTAACTAATAAATACATCTTCTACAGTGTTATACAATTACTGAACTGTACTCTGTCTGAAAAGTAATTGCATTATTACTTTACTTTCTAAAACCCTTATCAAACTCGACCAGATGAAAAATACAAGTAAAAAAAATACCAATAAATCATATAAAACTAATAAATTATACGTGAACTGGCCAAATAAATGAAAAGGGCAGTGTTAAATTAGAAAACATTTATTTTAACATTAGATTTTAAATTTAGATATTAAATTCACTATTGTTTTATATAGAATTGTTCTGTAGTCTATACATTATTTAACGCAATTACATCAGAAGTAACTGTAATTAAACTACTGAAAATTAAGAGTAATCCCTTTTATCAATGAAAAAGTAATTTAATTACAGTAATTAATTACTTAGTATTGCATTATATTCACCACTGTTTCTATATTAATAAGACTAATTACCACATTTTTAATTTTATCAAAGCTTCCTAAGTATGTTTCAGTAAATGTTGTTTTGAAGTTAATACCATTAACAATAACCTAATTTTGAAAAAGTCTATTTGTATTTTGCAAAAAAATTGTTTATCTATAGCATAATATACAACAGTTAGTTCCAGTCCTCGAATCTGATTGGACGAGAGACGTTCCATGAGCACTTATGGAATGACATCATCAGCATTCCGATGCTTCACTACAGAGCTACTGTTTGTCTTTTTGTTTTTGACGTTACATATGTTAGCCAGCAGGTGGAGGCAAAAGATCATTCTTATGTGTTATATGAGCCAGTTACATACAACAGCTCTTCGTGATCGCTTGCATTACTACTACACTACTAAAGCTAGTAAATAGCTTTAAACAGCTTTAAATGAACAACTTCAGTATTACGGCTCATCACAGCTGAGAGACACAACAGACTGATTAATTACACAATGGGTGCTGTTTATAATGGCAGAGCACCTCTGACAGCCTCTCTGCTTGGGAGTGGCCACAGGTGATAGCACATGCTCCATCTCTCTCTCTCTCTCTCTCTCTCTCTCTCTCTCTCTCTCACACACACACACACACACACACACACACACACACACATCCATCCTTGTTTATCCAATAACTTTCGAAACAGCACAAGCCGTGATACTATTTCTGAAGTGAATCACAGCAGTGCTGATGTAGGGCCATATCGCACTCTTGCGCATGTGATATTGCTTAATCATACAGTATTTTGTGAATTGTCATGCTACTTTAAACAAGTGTGAAAATTAAAGAAATATTTAACAAGGAGGGAAAAGTGTTTCTGGAATAACTCACATTCCAAGAGCAATTCCAGCTTACTATAGCAGCAACCAGTTTATTGTGTGTAAATGGTTGCAAATTATGTTAATTGATCTTAAATACAAGTATTAACATTTAGTACACTTTAAATACAGTGTGTATTAGACAAGACTATAATACAAAGTATCTCTACAAAAGGTTCTGCTACATTTATAATTTCTACTCATCAAGCTTTTTATTAAGCAGGATAAAAAAAACACTTGCATATACACTTGTCCTGCTCATCCCCCTCTGAGCGGGATTCGAACCGGGGTCTCCAGCATGGGAGGTGGGTGCGCTAACAAGGAGGCTAAAAGCCACAGTGTTTAGCATCAGTCACTAGTGTGCCTCTTGAGGCCAGGGGAGTGAGGTTTACAAACTGCACAGCTACCTTCCAGGTGGCTACCGTTATACACACTCCCCTAAACCTCACTCCCATCTGGGTCACAGCACCACTGTAAACAGTCCAGTCCTGGGAGGCGGGCACGCTAACGAGGAGGCTAAAGACTGAAGTTTACACACTGCACAGCTACCTACCAGCTGGCTACCATTACATAAGCATGAAGAAGTATAATAAATAAAGATTAGCCTCAAATCTTTTATGATTCCTGTGATATGTTCATTAAATTCATTGATAGAGATGCTTCTGACTTGTCACTTGCTGTGTCTTTAATCTTATCCTCGGTTGGCTTTCTTGTTCGTTGCCTTTTACATATAATTATTACAGTTGGGACCACTGGTAAAACAAACCCAAGAAGAAAGGTAAGCACTGCCAGAAAAGGTTCTGGGATTTGTGACAAAGATGATTTCTCCGCTGAAAAGAGACAGAGCAAGACAATTGAGTTTTCTCATAATTTTGCATTAAGTTTAAATTAACTACTGTTCACTCAAAGTGACTTACCATAGGTTTTCCTTAATTTCCCATTGATGCTTGAGTGTTCAATCTCACAGGTAACATCGTGGGCACTGACCTTATCAAGACTAAGAAAGGAGGTCATCTGGAATGTGCCATCTATAAGAGGCAGTATTCCAGTAGTTGATACACCATAAAAGATGGATCTTCCATTATGGGTCCATTGTACTCGAATGGTGTTTGGATAGAAGCCATGCACAACACATTTAAGATATTCCTGTTTTTTTTCTCCTCCGGAAGAAACATACACAGCTGGTTTTGCTACAATGACAAAAACAATTAATGATTTAACAGTATTTTCTCAGTGTAAAGTTCAAATAAAGGTAAGATCCCAAATGAAAACAATCATGAAAAGAGTATTAATTACTAAATGAATAGCAAAATTGTGACTTTAAATAAATTATCTCAGCAACTGCTCTGCAAGTTTGATATTTACTGTACAAGGAAATGTAAAATAAATAACTAAATCCACAGGCACATAATGAGAAGCGTCAAAACATAGGTTATGTCAGGTTTACATTTTGATACATAACTGATAACTGATACAATCAATTATTGTAACATAGTTTTGTTAAAAAGAATTGCACCTTTATGTCCTTATTGGAGATCTGGCAATGCCATCGTGCATAAAGTATTTTATTTATAAAGATGTCTATTTACCTGCCTTGGAGAGAGAGTTGTTGGATGCAAAGAAGACAGTTTTTACAGCAGAGCACACCTTCTGTAGTTTTTCCTCTTTTCTCTTAATGTATTCTTTGCTTTTTCTCGCCTCTGCTAAACGCTGGCCATGTTCACTGGTAGCAACCACAGCTTCCTTCTCCAAATCCACATGCATGATGTCTTTGCCGTCATATCCATAGCTCCATAATTGTTCATCTTGCGCTTCACTGTTGAATGCACACTCAATGAACTGCTGATATGCATGTTCTTCTGAAGTAAAACAATTAACAAAAGTAAAACAATTGAATATCAGCATGATTATATTGCATTACCTCTCATTATATTATAATTCATTTGAGAAAATTGTGATTGGGACATTTTTAGGAAATAGTGTCATTTGTAAACCCATGGCTTACTTCCAATACGATGCTTTGAAGTAAAAAAAGGGAAATAATAGTCAATTTAATGCTTTTAAAAGCCCTCCTAATTGGCTTAAACTCATATAAATGTGCTATTATACGATTTAATTTTTTTTTTAATTATGATTTGTTTGCAGATAAAATACAATTGTCACAATAGAATGGAGAAAGTTGCTTTATGGAGCCACATGGTGTATTTATGGCATCTAACAGAGGACCATGCCACACTAATCGGGACAGTACAGCAGACACCAAGAATGGCACAAATATGGCCAACAAATGGTTTTCAAATTATATATAAAGGGCAAATGCATCCAATTATATCAAACTTACAAAATGTCCCCAATGTTTTACTTAATATATATATATATGTATATTGTATTATATGCAGCATATATAGATAGATAGATAGATAGATAGATAGATAGATAGATAGATAGATAGATAGATAGATAGATAGATAGATAGAAGTCAGAGAGACAGATAGACAGGCAGGCAGACAAACAGACAGACAGACCAATAGACGGGCAGGCAGACAGACAGACAAACAGACAGACAGGTAGGTAGATCGATCGATCGATCGATCGATCGATCGATAGATAGATAGATAGAAGTCAGAGAGACAGATAGACAGGCAGGCAGACAAACAGACAGACAGACCAATAGACGGGCAGGCAGACAGACAGACAAACAGACAGACAGACAGACAGACAGACAGACAGACAGACAGACAGACAGGTAGGTAGATAGATAGATAGATAGATAGATAGATAGATAGATAGAAGTCAGAGAGACAGATAGACAGGCAGGCAGACAAACAGACAGACAGACCAATAGACGGGCAGGCAGACAGACAGACAAACAGACAGACAGACAGACAGACAGACAGACAGACAGACAGACAGGTAGGTAGATAGATAGATAGATAGATAGAAGTCAGAGAGACAGTTAGACAGGGAGGCAGACAGACAGACAGACAGACAGACAGATAGATAGATAGATAGAAGACAGACAGATGATGATAGATGGATAGATAGAAGACAGACAGACGATAGATAGATAGATAGATAGATAGATAGATAGATAGATAGATAGATAGATAGATAGATAGATAGAAGTCAGAGAGACAGAGACAGGCAGGCAGACAAACAGACAGACAGACAGACAGATAGATAGATAGATAGAAGACAGACAGATGATGATAGATAGATAGATAGAAGACAGACAGACGATAGATAGATAGATAGATAGATAGATAGATAGATAGATAGATAGATAGATAGATAGATAGATAGATAGAAGTCAGAGAGACAGGGAGGCAGACAGACAGACAGACAGACAGACAGACAGATAGATAGAAGACAGACAGACAGACAGACAGACGATAGATAGATAGATAGATAGATAGATAGATAGATAGATAGATAGATAGATAGATAGATAGATAGATAGATAGAAAGAAAGAAAGAAAGAAAGAAAGAAAGAAAGAAAGAAAGAAAGAAAGAAGTCATATATATATATATAGGACAGTCCTACCTGCACCAAGAACGATATCAAGAAGAGCAACACCAAGGAGAAAAGCTTGCATTTTGTTCTGGCACAGTCCGCAGTCTATGAGCAGAGATTAGATGAAACTGGTTAGATTTGCAATGTAATGTTGAATTATGAATGCTAAGGCTGGGGTGTTGAATTCAACACAATCAAGTGAAAACGAAAGTGTTGAGGAAACCGTTCGTGCGTCAAATTATGATGCAAGACCAGTTTGTAGGCTACTTCAACAGAACAAGAGAAACAATGCTTGACATTACAATAGATGTCTGAAGACGACTGTCTAAATGGCAGACATATTAACTGTTCGAGCATTCGTGTTCATTCTTCTGCTCTTTCCACAGACCATCACAATGTGGACAGGTAAAAATGACTTTTAAATTAGTGAGATTGAGATAGTTTTGTTTTTGATATTCCAGTCACATTCAGAGATAAACGGTGATAACTCGTAAACGGCTTTTTAAATACTTTCCAAAATAGTATTACCGTGAAACGTGGAAAGCTAAGAATATTCCACGAGCTTGTTTTAATTATTTTCAATCGATATTATGAGCACCGGCAAGAGTTCCTCTTTTCGTAGCTAAAAATAACGGACCGTTGAGAAAGTGCAATCCGACTTCTTTTCATTTCTTTTGTAATAGCTTGGTGTGTAAACTGCATGTCCAAGAGACACCTTCTTTTTGTAATAGCTATTTTTGTTGAAGGACATAGAGACACGAAACCAAATCATTTTACCCCTAGTGGTTGAATAGGGAACTGCATGTCCAAAACTACAAAAACAAGGTTCATTTTGAAGCTGGTTTCGTTTCTCTATTGGCACTTTTCCACTGCACGTTACGGTTCGGTTTGACTCGACTCTATTCGCTTTACTTTTATGAGCTTTCTTTTCCACTGCAGTTTAGTTCCGCCTCAATGTGAGTGGGATTATAGGATGATCGTCATTGCTCTACCACTACTGCTGTGACATCATCTTAAACACAACATAAACATTACTGACCATAAACAATAACACGAACGCTAGCTGTTAGCTACTAGCTCATTGTGCTGCATAGAGCAGTTGATGCATTGTGATTTTACACAAGTGTATCAGTTAAATTGGGCTGGTTGTTTTTAGAAGCTTCCAGTAGCTGGTCAACTAAATAAAGTGAAGCTTTCAAGCAGATGGAGTAAACGTAAACTTTCCACGTTTTACAGTAGCCTAATACTGTGTGGAAAGAATGTAATAAGCCGTTTAAGATTTATCGCTGTTTATCTCTGAATGTCAAATACAAAACTATCTTAACCTCACTCAACACACCTGGAGTAGCGAGTTTGAATCCAGCCAGGTCTCCTGAGCAACCAAATTGGACCTGTTGCTAGGGAGGGTAGAGTCACATGGGGTAACCTCCTCGTGGTCGCTATAATGTGGTTCTCGCTTTCGGTGGGGCATGTAGTGAGTTGTGCGTGGATGCCGCGGAGAATAGCGTGAAGCCTCCACACGCACTATGTCTCCGCGGTAACGTGCTCAACAAGCCACGTGATCAGATGCGCGGATTGACGGTCTCAGACGCGGATGCAACTGAGATTCGTCCTCCGCCACCCAGATTGAGGCGAGTCACTACGCCACCACGAGGACTAAGCGCGCATTGGGAATTGGCCAAGCCAAAAGGGGGAGAAGGAAAAAACAAAACAAAAACTAAACTTTCCAAGATGCTTAGTTTCTCATTTGTTTTCACTCTTGTATTTGCTCTCAAGGTGCATTTTTTTATTTTTTTGGTAAACAGTTAAAGGAATATGCCGAGTTCAATTCAAGTTAAGCAAGTTAAACATTTGTGGTGTAATGTTGACTACCACAAAAATAATTTCGACTTGTCCCTTGTTTCTTTAAAAAAGCAAAAGTGGAGGTTACTGTGAGGCATTTACAATGTAAGTCAATGGGGCCAATTTTTGGAGGGTTTAAAGGCAGAAATGTGAAGCTTATAAATATATAAAAGCACTTACATTAACCCTTCTGTTGAAACTCATGTATTATTTGAGATGTAATTATATTTTTTTAGTCATTTCAGTATTGTAGGGTTTGCTGACTACATCGTCATGGTAATGAAATTGTAAAATTGGCTTTAAGTTTACACAAAAAATGTTAGTAAGTGATTTTATCACACTAAAATCATGTTAACACACATTGTTTAGACTGTATCTTGTGGCTATACTTTTGAAACTGTGTGTATTTTAACGTTTATGCATTGGCCCCCATTCACTTCCATTGTAAGTGCCTCACTGTAACCCTGATTTTTGCACCTTTTTTTCTAAGAAAAGGATGGGCAAGTCAGAATAATTTATTTTGGTAATCAATATTATGCCACAAGTGCTGTCAATTGAGCTTAACATGTACCGAACCTGGAATATCATACTGTATTAGCATATTCTGTGTTGTATCTATGTATAGGTAAAGTCCATGCTTGTGTATGATGCTCTTCTACACATACTTAGCACATTGATGATTGATCATTTTTAGACTACCATACAGTAAATGTCCTAGCCTATACTCGGATGACAGGAAATGGTTCCATGGACCAGGCCGTGGTTGTACTGGTGAATGAGACCGTATTTGCATACTTCGACCAGGCAAAAAATACATTTGTCTTACGCCCCAGTGCAACTGCGGGGTTCTCTGTTTTGGAGACGCGTGACAGCAAATTCTGCCTGTGGGAGGTATTAAAGGGATTCACTCGACAAGCTGAATATTTGAAAAAGTTCAGAGAGGAAACAAGATCGTCAAAGCCACTTTTGGGTAATTATAATTGGAAGTAACTTACTATTCCATGTTTTGCAATGAGATCTATGTTCAAACCAATTATGTTTTTTTTACAGCACGCCCTTCAGTTAATATGTACACCCAGTTTCCTGAGGAGCAAGGAAAAACAAACATGCTTTACTGCTATGCAACTGAGTTCTACCCTGGTGACATAGAAATTAACTTTTTTTTAAACGGAGTCATGGTGAAGGGAGAGACTTCTGATTTAATGTATAAGAAAGATTGGACTTTCAGAGTTTACAAATATATGAATATCACGCCAACGCCTGGAAACGAGTACATATGTGAAGTGAAACACAGCAGTATGACAGAACCCAAACTGACTGTGTGGAGTGAGTTATATAATTATTATTTTAATAATGGCATGAATTGTGTTCAGAAAGCAGTAAAATAACAACATAAATAAATCTGCATCTAACCTCTCTTGTTCTTTTCTCAAGGGCCTGAATTATCTGAATCACACCCCTATTGGGCTTACACACCTGTTGGTGTCCTGTTAGGCACCATTGTATCTATCCTCATTTTCAGAAAGACACGAAACACCCAATCATAGCGGTGTTTAGAAGAAGTTTGTGTGTTACCTGTGAACTGACTGTACATCAGAGTTTCTTGATTAGCCTCTATAAATAGTTGTGAAGCATCAAAGTACACTGTTTGGTACGATAAATGTTAAAATATTGTGTTCCCTTGTTTTGTTTGGTTTAAATGTAAAAACGCTCCTTTTAATCCAAATCAATTTTCCATAAATATCTACTCACATAATTTATGTACTCTTCCTTTAATAATAAAAAAGCCTTTTAATTTCTGTTTCTGAATACTTGAGTCTGTATAAATTATGTTATATTTTTAATGTATCATAATTACTCTTTATGTGTTATTAAATGATATTACCAGCGCAAAACCCACATTGAACACTTAGTGGCAGCAAAACCATAAGTATTCACCAAATCTGATGAATGTGTTTCTACAGTGTTGGGTAAGTTACTCTAAAAAAAGTAATTAATTACTAACTACTAATTAAATCTTTTACAGTGTAATTAGATTACTGTACTAATTACTCTGCCTGAAAAGTATTTGCATTATTTAATACTTATTAGTTTCTATAACCCTGATCAACCTCGACCAGATGAAAAATACAAGGATGAAACTGTTCTTTTAATTATTTCAAATAGATCACAGAAAATCTAATAAATTATTCATGAACTGGCCAAAGAATTTAAAGGGGCAGCGTTAAATTAGAAAATATACATTTTAACATTAGACGTTAAGTTTAGATTTTAAATTCACTATTGTCTATACAGTATTTAACACAAATGCATCAGAAGTAACTGTAATTAAATTACTAAGAATTAAGAGCAATCCTTTACTTTTATCAACGAAAAAGTAATTTAATTACAGTAATTAATTACTTAGTAATGCATTACGCCCAACACTGGTTGTAAACACTTACCACAGTCTCATTTTCAATAAATTCAAATTTCAGCCTTTTAATGTGTCTAGGAAGACACCAGAAAGTTTTTATTTGTTTATTTTTTTAAGTACCCTGCATTGACGGGGTCTGGGTAGCTCAGCGAGTATTGACGCTGACTGTCTATCACACCTGCAGTTCGTGAGTTCGAATCCAGGATGTGCTGAGTGACTCCAGCCAGGTCTCCTATAAGCAACCAAATTGGCCCGATTGCTAGGGAGGGTAGAGTCACATGGTGTAACCTCCTCGTGGTCGCTATAATGTGATTCTGGCTCTCGTTGGGGCACGTGGTGAGTTGTGTGTGAAGCCTCCATACGCGCTAGGTCTCCGTGGTAACACGCTCAACAAGCCACATGATAAGATGCGCAGATTGACGGTCTCAGATGCGGAGGCAGCTGAGATTCATCCTCCGCCACCCGGATTGAGTCACTATGCCACCACAAGGACTTAGAGCCCATTGGGAACTGGGCTTTCCAAATTGGGGAGAAAAATCAACAATACAAAAAAGTACCCTGCATTAGTAGACTACACTAATGTGCCTTTTGCTTTAGTAGGAGGTATTTACAGCATCGGTTTCGTTTGGGAGTAGGCTACCTTTGCGAATCGGTTCGTTTGGGCTGTTCATTTCACAGAACATGTCAACCGAGTCATCCCTCAAAGTTCCGGTGGGCGTTCAACATTTTATTTTTGCAGTATAATAGCTGTTTATCAATATGTTGTTTAAAAAATAGCGTCAAACTTTGTGTTGTTTATTGTTTCGTAAAAAACATCAGTGTTCCCATTGCAATATTCATAAAAGTGCTAATTATTAAACATAAAATATTCCCAAATGTTGTGAGCAATATTGTCCCAGCAGGGCCATAAAACACATTGTTTTTCTGAAGTGTGACGAATATGGCTATTTGTTATCAAAGTGGGCTTATCCAAACCGACTGATCCGTATTGAGACGTAAAAGATTCATTTGTTTGTAGAATACTTTTAATGCTATAATATGTAAAATGTCTCACTTTAATGAATTTTAATCTAACAACTTTTCATTATTAGCCTATTTCTTTTTGCACAAATGATGTTGCTCCATCAATATTACAAAATAAATAAATAAAAAGTATATATATTATTATTATTATTTTCCCTCCAATCTTGATACCTTCTGTGAGCAGAAAAAAAGCAAATTTTCCTGAAAGTGTGACTTTATCCCCGTTGTACCCTACTCCTAAACAGACTCATAACCGTCGAGCGAACCACAAACGCTTTGCGAATCGAATGAACCGATTCACTTAAAAGAATCGTTTGTTCGCGAATCGTACATCTCTGCTCCACAGGCGCTCTCAGCGGAGTCTTCATGAGGAACACATGTGGGAGCATCTTTACAAACTTATGTACAGGCTTAAAAACACTTCATTTTGTTTGGCTCGTCGACTGTTAAACTACAGTTCCGAACCGTAAACACGGGTGAGGATTAAAAAACTGACATGAGAAAAAACTCCGCGGCTTTAACAAAGATTCAGACATTTGAAGGATGAATTTATCATATCCATACACACTTTGTCTTTTGCTATCCGTCTTATCAACGTACGACTGTAACGAGGCGATACAGGTGAGTGTGGGCATTTATAATAAAATACTAGTATTTTATCATTTATTAAATATATTTATATAATGCATCATATTTCAAATATGTACGTATTTCCATTCCAGTTGCAAAACATCTGGAATGTTGCATTGGCAATGAAAGCAACAACAATTAGTTGGGCTAACATTTGATAAGAAGGTAGCCTATATTTATCTGAATACCCAAAAAGTATGGAGTTATATTTGTGCCACAATTCTGCGCGCACAAAATAATATTTTGAGCGCACAAAAAATGTTCTGCGCGCGCAAGATGATATTTTGAGCATGCAAAAAGGCATGCAAAAATACAGTATATTTTCAAATAAACTGTATTCTAGCACAAAACTGATTTTAATTGGCTCAAAATGAATTTATCTTTGCAAGAAGATGCATTGCTTTACAAACCTGTGTTTAAGCGTGTGCAAAATAACTTTTTGTGCACTCAAAATATGATCTTGTGCATGCCGAATTTTTTTTTTTGCACTCAAAATATCATATTGCGCATGCAAAATAACTTTTTGTGTGCTCAAAATATCATCTAGCATGTGCAGAATGTTTTTTTATTTATTTTTTTGCACTCAAACTATCATCTTGAGAGTGCAGAATTGTGGCACATTTATAACTCCATAAAAAAAGTGTCCAAAAAAGTATTGTGCCACAATAAACTGTATGAATGCCATTACATTACATATCAAAATATCAAGGCAAGTGGCGTCTGCATACACTTCATTTTTCTAGTGTCCCTGTGGACTTGATAGTGGATTTATGAAGTCAGTTACCCTCAGGTTCACATTCACACAGGTGTTTGTGCAGAGTAACCACAAGTGTAGTTCAAGTTTGACAACTAGAAAGAGTCTAGCTATTGTTTGACCATTGAATGCTTGTTGCGTGCCTTTGCTATCTTTTTAAAAAGAAATGCCTCTTAGCTTGAAATTTCAATACAATGACATTCATAAGCCACACAAATGTTTGTGTTCTTAACTGTTGGAGACCTTCAAAGCTTTATCATTAAATATGTTTGATGCATTTTTAAAAATTTTGTTTTGTAAAGATCTGCCTTTATTTACCAAGGCAAAAGCTTGGTGAATTTTCAACCCAATGCATTTCCTTTCTCTTCCAACAAGAGTGTAACTGCAATGATAAACATACAGAAGTCCGACCCTTTGGACAGAAGTCCTTTGGAGACATCTGCCTAACAGCTTCTTGTTAAACTGCCATGAAACAGCGGCAAAAAAAGAGAGGTTAGACTCTTACATGTGGTTTCTGGAGTGGACCGTAGAGGTTGCCCAATGACCGAATGCACATTCCAAATGCATTTGGGACAACATTAATGTGGATAAATTGATCTTAACTGGAGTAATATTTGTATTTCTAAGGGAACTTGGTTGGCTACTTCTCTGGCATGCTGGCACGTTGATTACCACCTAAACATTGGCCTGAGCTTTCATGTTATACCCCACTGCAGTAACCTTAATGCATGACATCACCCACAACATCTGGCCTTGATAATTCGTATGTGCCATTATTCGTTTTCATACCAAGCTGATGTTTAGTGGGAATGTTCCTTGCAATAGTTTTTGATGTCCAATATCTCCTTCAAATGAGGCTGTGCTCTTTGAATCAAGCGACTCTGTAATTAAGGGATAACTTTTTGCCATCAAATTGTAACCAGGTGCTCTGTTGGTTGCCTAACTGGACTTTGGGGTTTTATGCCATAGGGTTGTATGGATAAGCAGAGGGTGATGGGGATATTTCGTCAAATGGAGAAGTTTCTAAAAGGACAAGAGATCCGATTCATGGAAGGGCTTCGGATTATGAAGTCCAAACTCACCAATCTTCAAAACTCTGTGTCCAAGTTCCCACAAGCAGACCAGTCCTCATGTAAGTAGGCTGTGACATAACACATAACATATTATATACAGTTGTAGCCAAAAATATTGGTACCCTTGGTAAATGTGAGCAAAGAAGGCTATGAAAAAAGGTTTTTATTGTTTATCCTTTTGATATTACATTCAAAATATTCACAAAAATGTAACCTTTAATTTAAGTTAACTAATTGAAAGGGGGATGAGGGACAACTCTCATAATTAAACAAATATTTTTCTCCAAAACACATTTTCCACAATCATTAGCACCCCTTGAAGAGTAAAATGTATCTGAAGTAGAGCTGTCAGAATTAATTCGTTAACACATGCGATTAATTTTTAAAGTTTAACGCGTTAATTTTTCTTAATCACAATTAATGCATTTACCCTTAATGCAGCATAAATACTTATGTGAAGGGCGGAAACTTTGTAATGTGTCCGCCTGGAGTCATTACACTGATGCACACTTCACAAACAGACACAGCACTAGAGCCCTTCTACCAAGAGTGTCTACAAGATTAACATAAAATAGTAGTGATGCACCGAAATGAAAATTCTGGGCCAAAACCCAAAATTCAGGATTTTTTTTTTTAATACCTATTTTAAAATATATTTTTTTATATATATATAATTTTATTAATATTATTCTTTTTAATTAATTTCACGAATTTAGTGAATCTGAATTGAAAAACTACAAACCATCACACTTTTATTTAAAGTAACGCACCAAAATTTCAAACTTTCTGAACTCTGACTGAATGTTTCCGCTGAGAGCAGGTGTTTATGATGTAATTTGGGCATCTGGAGTTGCTGGCTTCAGACCTCAGCTCTAGAGCATTGTAAAACATACTTCAAAGCCTTATATGAAAAACGTAAACCTGCAGGCTGGTTTAGATTGGTGCAGGCGATTTTCATCTCTCAAGTAGCCTTAATGGCAATGGAAAACCACTCTGTAGAGCTGGAGCCATTGGGAAGCTATGATGAGTGCTTTGGCATTCAAAATCAAAAGCAAACCAAAAACTATTGAAATTCTTGGGCTTAAACAAAAGTGATTCTTTTGATACATAACTAATCATTAAGTAAGCTCCACCGCTTTGAATACTGTTGCTCGCTCAGGCAAACTTTATGGAAATTAATTGGACATTTCTGTGAACAGCAGGATTTTCCAACATAGTTTAATGACAACTTGTAATAATTCGTACAATATGGCAAAATAGTAAAATATCGGACGACTTGGCTTGTGCAATAGGCACAAGTTTTATTTTCAAAGAGACCAACCAAGGTTAGATTAGTGGTGGGGAGTGGTGTAGTGGGCTAAAGCACTAAACTGTTAATCAGAAGGTTGCTGGTTCGATCCGCACAGCCACCACCATTGTGTCCTTGAGCAAGGCACTTAACTCCAGGTTGCTCCGGGGGAATTGTCCCTGTAATAAGGGCACTGTAAGTCACTTTGGATAAAAGCGTCTGCCAAATGCATAAATGTAAATGTAGATTTGGGGTTTGGGTTAGTGGTTAGTGGTTAACTTTGGAAAATACAACCAAAACCGTGCGCTTACACAAAGACAGACAACAGAAAACAAGACAGACTAATTGCAGCCGTTGCCAGCCAAACATCACTTCAGTCTATTATGATGGACTTCAGAGGATGAACTGATGCCAACTCCAACCATAAGACATGGGATACTTCATACACCATTGCCTGAACCTTGGACTTAGGATAGACCTCACCAAAATGACCGGCCAGTTGAACTGCTATGCACCTATCTGACCTCGGTCTAATGATGGACTTCACTCTTGGAAAGGAATACATAGACTATCAATTAATTGCCAACAAACAGCCTTCATCAGCAAAATAACAAGGACAATTGCATCAATGTGAACTTCTGAAGTTATTCTAGGATGAACTTCAAAGACATTAGCAATTAATCTTACAGTTCATACAAAGTCTTTGTTTAAACACTGACCCTTAACACTTAATTAGTTCATTTTAAACCATGACTTGCACTATACATAAGTAATATTGCCATTATATTCGTGATGTTAGCCAGAGGGGAACTGGCCCCCACAGTGAGTCTGGTTTCTCCCAAGGTTATTTTTCTCCATTAACCAACATCTTTGAGTTTTGTGTTCCTTGCCACAGTCGCCTTCGGCTTGCTCACTGGGGTTATAAATACAATGATTATTTAATTACTTATTTTTAAACACTATTCACAATCGTATTTTTATCAAACTACACAATGATGACTCTTATCCCTTTCCCCGCCAGCGTTTTTAAAAAAAAGTTGCCAGCCACCGCCAGGGTTTTTCACGATTTTCGCTAAACTTTAATGGCCCGCAGAATATTTTCTTCCATGAATATATGAAGATGCTATATATCACAATAAAGATCTGGGCCTCTGCTTTTAGGCAAAAAAACCGATTTTATTTTATCTTCATTTGTTCTTTTTTTATTGCGACTTGAACAGAGCTAGGTTTTGTCAAAAAACAACATTTCAGACAAAAAGCTGAGAAAAAGGCATGTTTATGTCTGATATTTTGAGCTTCTCAATACTCCACTTCTTCATGTTTGAGACGATCGCAGTCTGTTTCTTTGATCAAAGAGTTGCGTACTCTTTCAAAACATGCGGAGGGGTCTTCCTTACCGTATAACACCTAAAACACGGAAACCCGGAAAATTCCGTGTTTGGCGGGGAAAGAGTTAAGACATTATAGACATTAGAGTTTCATTTAATGTTAATGCATGATTTTCTGTAAAGCTGCTTTTAAATGATGTGTGTTGTGAAAGGAACGATACAAATAAAATGGACTTGACTTGACTGACACAGTCCTGTCAGACCAAAACCCAGACTGACAGAGTGACAGGGCCGTGACAACAAGAGCGTGCAATACATGTTCATTTGCGAATAAGGGATGGCAAATTTAATCCATAGCATGCACTTCTAAAGATTTGGAAAAGGACATAATTGTTTGGATAATTTTAGTAAAAGCTGTTGAAATCTCTCCAAACACACAGAACATTCATAGACTTACTGTACGTTAGAAGAGAGCAAAAGCATGTCTGATAATATGGTGGACAGCAACAGTTGCAAAGGTTGGATTGGTCAGTAATGTTTCTTAAAGTGAGGCTTAGTGAAGGGTCAATTTGTGTAACTGGCTGATGGCTGTTTTAATCTGGAAAATCAATGGGGTTACACTGAAGGGCCTTCTCTCATATCCAGTTGGTGACCATTGAAATGCTTTATGATCAAATGATTTGCCAAATAAATATGTATTCAGTCAATAAACAAAGTTGGTTTTGGAAAGTAGTTACTGCATGGAGTCTATAATAAATGAGCTGAAATGCCGCAAAACGCCAACAAATAAAAGATCTCTCTGAATCTGGAACTGTTTGTGTTTTATAAGCATGAAATGACTTCCTTCCTTAAAAAGGAATGGTCTGGCTAGTTCTTGACGTTCGGAAAGGAGACCAAGGTCTGCCACAGTATTTTATAGCTGAAGTTAGGGCATGTGCAGTTGTGTCATTTGGCCCATGTTGAAAGTGATCAAGGCTTCATGAACTGGGCTTGGCTGCAGGAATGATCAAGTGTTACTTTTATTTGTAGTGGCCAATGCTTGACAGGGAAAAATTTAGCAGATTCCAGTGGTCATCTTCTCTACTGAAGCACCGATATGAAACAACACAGGTCATTGTGCCGTTCTCTCTTTTCTAAAAGCAACTCTTTAAAATGCATTTAAATTCACATTCTCACAGTGTGTGGTTTTTATTCAAAGTTTTCATGCGTAAGTGGTTCCCTTGCATCCGGCAATGGGGCTGGGGAATTTAAAAGTGACTCTGAAAAGCTACACTTATAATAAATGCACAATAGTGTTTATTTACAATGTTTTTTTTTATATGCTAACATGATAATACCATGTTTTCTATGCATATAACATGGTAATACCATGTTGTACTTACCATTTTACATGGTAATCATTCCAAGGTAATTTTTGAACCATTATAGATAAGATGAATCAAGCATTTTATAGAGCAGGACCAACATATTGACATTGGCCATTTTTGGGTTCTTTTTATGATTATCGTATATTGCTTAAAGGTGAAGTATAAGATAAACATAAAATATCTTTCACAACTCATTTTGCATACTTGTGGTGTTAAAAAAGTATATAAAAAATATAGGTTTTTCATTAGGAATTGACTGGATTGTGAAAAGTGGTCTCTATATGACAGTGGTGGGAGGGCTTGGTGATGTCAGCCAAAAGAGTAAAGTCATTTACCTTCATTTAGGCGGTGCAATTCATGATAATCAAAAAGACAACAAGTTTTAGTCTGGAATTAAGTGCATCAGCTAATTGTATGACCAGGAACATTTTTAACCGTCCTATTGCATGCAGAATCTGAATACACCTTTTATATTTGTGGGTCAATTTTGACTTGGGTGGAGTTTAAGCTTATAAATCATTCAAGTCAAGTCATTTTTATTTGTATAGCACTTTTCACAACACACATCGTTTCAAAGCAGCTTTACAGAAAATTAAACTGTAATATCTATAAAGTTTTAGAGTCATCATTGTGTAATTGTACATAAATAATGAATGAAATAGTTAAATAATCATTGTATTTATAACCCCAGTGAGCAAGCCGAAGGTGACTGTGGCAAGGAACACAAAACTCCAGAAGATGTTGGTTAATGGGAGAAAACCCGACTCACTGTGGGGGCCAGTTCCCATTTGGCTAACATCATGAATATAATGTAAATATGACTTATGTATAGTGCAAGTCAAGGTTGAAAATGAGTAAACTAATTAAGTGTTAAGGGTCAGAGTTAAAAAATAAAATTTGAACTCATTACCTACGGTTTTCATCTAGACTATATTGTAAGTCATTAATACGTTTTAACTGTTCATACGTGTAAAAATCATTCTATTTTGGGCATGTTAACTGACAGATATAGAAGTTAAATAATGAATATGCCATTTTGTTTTTAGAAGTAATAAAATGTAGAAATTCTTTGACATTTCAAAATATACATTAACTACAGCAAAACCAGTGTGATACATGTGAAGACATATTTTTTATCAACATTTCTCTGAAACATTATCTTAATAACATTATCTTATCTTAATATAACATAATATTCCATTTATATGAACATCTAATGTGAGAATGAGTAATGTTCCTATTACTCATAACTGCTCAATACAACTTGGTGGTCAAAAGTTATAAAACCAACGTACTAACTTCATCAAACAGCTGTACAATCAAGTATACAACATGAATACTTCTTTACTATGTTTTTAAGATGCATCTATTGTATTTACTCTCATGAACTGTTGAATGTTGATGTGTGAGTGTGATGTAAGCTGGTTTGGCATCAGATGACCGCAGAGTATAATGTGGACAATTTCCTCTTTCAAGCCCGATTTAGACTGATGTGTGCATGAACAAAATCATACTACACCCCCTTTAGACAGTTGTACCTTTGATTTAGATTATTGGTTAAGTTTGTTACATCTGTAAACATGAATGTGTGTTTTGTACATGAATGTGTGTGTGTGTGTGTGTGTGTGTGTGCATGTTTGTAAACAATATTCAGTCCCAGTGAGAGATACAAAAGTGTGTGCGTGAGTTTAGGAAAGAGGCTAAATGTACAGTAAGTGTTTATAAGTAAAGAAAACCTACATAAATCATGTGCAAAGCCATAATTGATGTCCGGGTCAAAATTGACCCGTGAACACAAAATTTAATAAGTCTGAAAAAAACATATTTTGTGTATTTTGATAGTCTTGACAAAGTCACAGCGTTTGGTTTCCATACTAAAAACGATGTGGTATTAAAAAATTATTGTCTACCTCTCCAGGGTCAAAAATGACCCAAACACAACAGGAGAGTAAATAAAATAAAGAGTGTCAATTTTGTTGTTGATTTTCATGTTAACCAATTAGACATGAACAACATACAAGCGCTGGTCCTTATTGTTCTACTTGGCACATGTTTTTTTGTTTCCCTGTTCGTAAGCATGTTTGAAATGAGGCATTTCCCATCTTTTCCCATGACAGACTCAACACTTAGGAACAGATGCCTGCCTTCTGGCAAAATATCCCAACATTTTTGCATGCAGTGACCTCTTTCTTCCCCGACATTCCACCTTAACCCCGCTACTTTATCTCTCTTTCTCTTGGCATGTTATCTCCAGCCCAATTCTCGTGTCCATCTCTGGTGGCTCCAACCCACGGAAGGAAGTTTGGCTCCAAGTACCTGATGGGCCATGAGGTCCATTTCACATGTTCTCAGGGTTATCACTTGGTGGGGCCAGGGACACGCGTGTGTCAGGAGAACGGCACCTGGAGTGGTGTCAGTGTCGTCTGTAGAGGTGTGTCAATAAGCTTCAACTTGATATTCATCATACACTTTCAACTGTGGAACCTCAATGAGTGGCTATTAACATTTACATTTACATTTATGCATTTGGCAGACGCTTTTATCCAAAGCGACTTACAGTGTCCTTATTACAGGGACAATCCCCCCTGAGCAACCTGGAGTTAAGGGCCTTGCTCAAGGGCCCAACAGTGGCATCTTGGTGGTGCTGGGGCTTAAACCCCTGACCTTCTGGTCAGTAACCCAGAGCCTCAACCACTGAGCCACCACTGCCCCATTAGTGTGCACTAACTAAAGTTTTACACCTAAAGAAATGAATGGCACTTATAAATTGATGAATGCTTTGTTGCTTTTGCACGATGATGCAGTAATGCCAACGGGCGTCAGTATAAAGACCAAGACCACTGTCGAATTGGCCAGAAAACAATGAAACACATTACATGGGCCGCATTTCCACTGACAACCAATTACATTTTTTTCACAGATTTCTGGCATAGATTAGATCATGTTGCACGCTTGCAAACAACAACAACAACATGGGATTGAATTGTTTGGGCCACTTTCAAATTTTGATTCTGGTCACCAATTCTCATTTAAAGTTAGTCTGTCATTGTTACATGATAGCAAGAGTGATTAATATTATATATCTGAAGTGTATCATTTTTGCATCACTAGCATCACCAACCGGAATTGCAAAAAATAAACCGATTTCAAACAGCTTTCCCGAATACTCCCCTCGTCTACTGTTGATTGCACAAACAGATAGTCCTGCATATTAAAGAAATATTCAGGGTTCAAACTTGAAAGGGGTCAATTTTTGGAGGGTTTAAAGGCAGAAATGTGATGCTCATAGTTTTATAAAAGCACTTGCATTAATCCTTCTGTTAAAACTTGTGTATTTTTTTTAGCTGTACAGTTGCTTAAATCGTTGGTTTTATGGTCGTTTTAGGGTTTACGCATTATGTTGTCATGGCAACGAAGTTGTAAAATTGGATAACTTAACACAGAAAAGGTTAGTAAGTGATTTTTATCACTAAAGTCATGTTAACGCGCATATTATTGCTTGTGGCTAAACGTTTGAAATGTAGAGAATTGTTTACGTTACGGATTGGCCCCATTCACTTCCATTGACTGTCAAGATTTTAGCTCTTTATTTAAAGAGGGACACGTTGAAATATTGTTTTTGTGGTAATCAACATTAGGCAATTAATGCTGTCGATTGAGCTTAACTTGTATTGAACCCGGAATATTCCTTTAAGATGGGAAAGGAGAACGAATTTTAACATCGAAAAAGTTGCACGCTTTAGATTTAAAAATTTTACATTCTTCTGCATCTGCGTGTGAAATTACCCACTTCAGCAAACCTTTCTTCAGGGTTCCTGTGGATCCTTAAAATATTTTAAAATGTGTTAAATTCAATTTTCTAAAATTGAAGGTCATAAAACGCCTTAACCTGTTGATACGCAACCCCTTTTTGAGCACAAACCATGAAAATGGCATACCTGATCTTATATGGTTGTATTTACGGGATCCTTTGGAGTATGGAAACAGTTGTAGTATCTTTTGAAAGAAGACACTTTGGGCTTTATTTCCCAAGTTTCAATATTAATATATGTTAATATTTATTAAAGTTAGAGAAGCTTAAGTTTATAGTAATGGAAATATTTTGTACTGAACATGTTTTTATAATCTAAAAAAAAACAATAATAAAATTGCCAAGACAACCCAGAAATACAATGTTCTCAAAGCCACGAGTCTGAAGAAGTTACGTTTCAGATTTGAAGATGATCGAATAAAAAATGAGGTTCCTGCAGCTTTTTACTCTGTAAAATCGCTGCCGGTGTACAGAGTAATATTAAGGCTCCGCCTTTCAAGACGACACAAAATCTGACGGCACTGATCGGCTATTCTGAATAAAACTACGCCCCATTTTTAAAAATAGACTTTGGAGACGGGCTCGTTTTGTTTATGAGACTCTAATATATAAGATCATCTACAGTTTTACAACATGAATGCTGCTCAGATTGTAGTTTGTTGAAGAACGATGATGAAGGGTAATTCTTTCAGGAGAGATCTCATGTAAACAATGGAGAATATATGAATATTTCCCAGATTTATCACTTTTATGGACAAAAATTGCTATTGGATGTTTTTCAATGAACGCTTGTCATGGACGATTGACCCAAGTGTGTTGAACTGGATTCATCTGCCGATCACATTATTATCGCATCAGCAAAATCCTATATCGGCCGACCCCTAATTCATATGTTTTGATATACTGCTACATAAACCAATTTTAATATGATGTATACATATACATACATACATATACACATATGGAAAACATATCTTGAGTATTTTAATCTTGCAGATACCCTGTTTGGCTGATGAGCAGTGTTAAGGCCTTGTTGAATGTGTTCCCCAGCATGTTTAATTAAAAGAATAACTACTCTGCACTATGTAACTATATCTGGCTTATTGAATACGTGGAATTCCTGGACTAAGATACAGAGACTGCCGTTTTACTGTTGCGAGCTGGTAATCTAAAATCCCATTCAACAGTACTGAGATAGTGTCGGAATACCTCTGCATGTGAAAGAAACTGTGAACAGCACTGCTTGGGTACGGTACACTACACATAGTTACACACACAGATAAGCTGTGCGTAAAGAAAGAGGGGCATTCTTCGCCGTTGAGCTGCACTGAATGAAGCTCTCGTTAAAGTAGCATTAAATGTCTCGAAACGCAGGAAAACACCTGTTCTTGCATTCCTGTCCACGGTGCCGTCTCAGTGGCCTTCATGCTTCGAGTCCAATCAGCTGGATGGGATACTGTAAAAAGAGCCAGCCTCAGAGTTCATGTTTCAACTCGGACTGATATTACACTACCAGCCAAATGTCTGGACACACTTTTTCATAATCTTAAAAAGTTTTTGATGTCAAGGCTTATCGTTAAATGCTTCAAATTAGTTTTATAGACACAAATAAATTGTGCATACATGTAAATTTCTTTACAAAAACTTCACTTACAATTGCGCTACTTTTGCGTGCAATGTGTCTTATTCACTACATTTTACATTTACATTTATGCATTTGGCAGAAGCTTTTACCCAAAGCGATTTACAGTGCACTTATTACAGGGACAATCCCCCCGGAGCAACCTGGAGTTAAGTGTCTTGCTCAAGGACACAATGGTGGTGGCTGTGGGGATCGAACCAGCAACCATCTGATTACCAGTTATGTGCTTTAGTCCACTACGCCACTAAGCACTTGCGAAGTGTTTCACCGCTATTCAAATGCACTTTGGATCATTTATATGTATAATATTTTCCATCTGAAATGACTAAATATTAAATGAAATAAAAGACAATAAAATGCAAAGTAATCTCTTCAGTAATCAAAATACTTTTTGAATGTAACTGTAGTGGAATACAGTTACTTATATTTTGTATTTTAAAGGGTTAGTTCACCCAAAAATGAAAATTATCCCATAAATGACTCACTGTCAAGCCATCTTAGGTGTATATGACTTTCTTCTTTCAGCCAAACACAATTGGAGTTATATTAGCTTCATAATGGGAGTGAATGGTACCTTAGATTTTAAAGCCCAAAAAAACACATCCATCCATCTAAAAAGTAATCCATACGGCTCCAGGGGGTTAATAAAGGCCTTCTGAAGCAAAGCGGTGCATTTTTGTAAGAAAAATATCCATATTTATAACTTTATAGACTATAATCACTGGCTTCCGGTAACGGCCGTCCGTGCGTTCACGAGAGAGCCAATAGCGTATAACTCTGATTGTGTTTTTCCAATTGCGATTGAAGAAGAAAGTCATATACAACTAGGATGGCTTGAGGGTGAATAAATTAGGGGATAATTTTCATTTTTGCATGAACTAACCCTTTAAATACCTAAATACCTAGAAAATAACAGTAAAAAGTAATTTTTATGTTAAGTTATGCACAAGAGAAAAACAAATCTAAGTTGCATCAAACAGCACAAGCCCTCTATAATGCACATGATGTGGCAACAGGTTTCACTACAGTAAAGTAACGTCACTGACAGAGTTTCTCTATGCACGGTGCACAGATCTGACTAATTGATAATTAAATTAGTTGTCGATCATTACATATGTAACGGGAGCCAACTGGTACATGATAGCTGTGCAGCGTGCTTTGGCGACTCACATTAGGGGCTGTAGCCTTTAGCCTTCTTGTTAGCATGCCTGCCTCCATGACGGAGAAGCCGGTTCGAATCCAACCTCCTATGACGGAGACGCCGGTTCGAATCCCACCCCCCATGACGGAGACGCCGGTTTGAATCCCACATTCCATGACGGAGACGCCGGTTCGAATCCCGCTTCCCATGACGGAGACGCCGGTTCAAATCCCGTCTCCCATGACGGAGACGCCAGTTGGAATCCCGCCTCCCATGACGGAGACGCCGGTTCGAATCCCGCCTCCCATGACGGAGATGCCGGTTCGAATCCCGCCTCCCATGACGGAGACACCTCCCATGACGGAGACGCTAGTTTGAATCCCGCCTCCCTTGACGGAGACACCTCCCATGACGGAGACGCTAGTTTGAATCCCGCCTCCCATGATGGAGACGCCGGTTCTAATCCCGCCTCCCATGACAGAGACGCCGGTTCAAATCCCGCCTCCCATGATGGAGACGCCGGTTCGAATACCGCCTTCCATGACGGAGACACCGGTTCGAATCCCACCTCCCATGAAGGAGATGCCGGTTTGAATCCTGCCTCCCATGAAGGAGACACCGGTTCAAATCCCGCTTGTAGCAGGTCGAGCAGGACCGGTTACACATACATAATTCACATACTTCCTTTAGTGTTATTTCATAGTTTTTATGACTTTACTGTTACTCTAAAATGTTGAAAACTGTAATACTATTGAAGTCAAAAACTTTGCCAGGTTAATTCTCAATTTTTTGGTGTAAAGTCTCAGTAGGCAGGGGTTAAGCTCATGCTCACATCTCATTAAAGTTGGCCTGTGGCCTGATAGCACACAACTATTCTAAGCATGCTATTGATGACTTCCTTTAATATTGCTGCTAGCAGCATTTGAGACATTCCAAGTGGTACAGTCAGGCAGGAGCGTGCATACTGCATTGTGTTTGAAAAATCGTGCATACTGCAGTGTGTATGTGTGCACTTAAGAGGAAAGTTTATGAAGACAGCACAGACAGTGTAATGTCTGTATTCAAGTAGGTGGGTTTAAGTGGGTCTATTTTGGGAGTTCTGCTTCCGAAAGCACCTTTGAGAGAGGGTGAAAAAACATAAATGTGTTCATGGGGAGTTCAGAAATATTTCGGCGACTGAAGAGAACCATTTACATCTGCAAATTCTCTTGCTTAAGCCTCCTGGGAAAGAAAATAAACAAGGGAAGGATTGCGAGCACTGATCTCGAAAGAATAATTCCTTGGCCAGAAAGCCCAAACTTTATACCTTGATTTTCTCACTGACTCTACGTGTCATTCTGGGATACCCTATCTTCTCCACATTTTGAGGAACTCTGGTGCATTTCTTTTCATATTGAATCCCCCAATGTTGCTTAAACACAATGTTACTACTACTACTGAAGGAGAGCAATGCATCTGACAATGAACATTCAATGCATTGATGGACAGTATGCCAGTTGTTATGGCAAAATTAACACATAGGCGCGAAGCAGGACCCTATTTATTACATGGCTACATTGAAATGTAATACATAAATTGATATGAATATCAATATTAGTTGAAACTAAAATAGCTTAACCTCTTCAACTCCAAAAGGGGGCGTTATGTCGCAAAAATGTTTAAGCTTAAAATATCCAAGTCTCGGGATACATAAGTCAGGCATTTGGGGTATCATTTGAAAGCTTAGAATCTGAACTTTTCATAGATAACCATCACTTCTGAATTTGTTACATGAAATAACAAAATATGGGGTGAAAATATTTGCGTCAAAAATCAACGCCTCCTAGAGGTCGTGTGGTAGAAATATAATATAAATATAAAGGTCTTTCGCATAGCACTTAAATAGACAAATCATATATCAAATGAAAGCTCTCATTCTCTGGAGTGCAACTGTACAGTCAATTTTGTGTCCTAATACCACAGTTTGAAAGACTTTCAAAAGGATCACAAAGTGAAATATGATATTTGTAAGACATCAAATACAAACTTCTCTTTTATGGAGCAATTACTGCTGCTGTAAGACCCGAATAGCTAATTGTTTTTATATCTGCTACTTTACCTTAGGCAGTCTTCTAAAATATTTGCCACTTTTTACTTGACTGTGAACTTGCTTGCATGAATGGGGTGGCTGTGGCTCAGTTGGTAGAGCGGGTCGGCCACTAATTGCAGGGTTGGTGGTTTGAATCCTGGCCCACACAACTCCACATGCCGAAGTGTCCTTGGGCAAGACACTGAACCCCAAGTTGCTCCCAATGGCAGGCTAGCACCTTACATAGCAGCTCTGCCGCCATTGGTGTATGAATGTGTGTGTAAAGTGCTTTGAATACTGTTAAGGCTTAAAAAGGCACTATATAAGTGCAGACCATTTAATCCAATGTTATATATTAGATGTCCAGAACAAAAGATGCGGTCCAGCAGGAAAAGCATGCTAAACAAATCATAAGAATGTATATCTTATCGACTATTGAAGATAAAATGTTATCATAATCCTGTTAGGGGGAGTATCTAAGCTTTCTAATGACACCTAGATTGAGCTTTTAGTCCACTCAGATGCCGAGATATTCGATGAAACAACAAGGGTGGTGCGTGAACTGAAAATTAGACTGAATGAAAAATTGGACGAGCACATATGTGAGGGCTAAAATGAGTTAGAGTGCCACCTACATTTCAGATAATAAATATATATATATATATATATATATATATATATATATATATATATATATATATATATTAATAAATAAATAATTATAGTATTGCTGTCATCTAGTGGGATAAAATAAGACTTTTTGGAGGGGGATGGAGTGAACAGAACCAGAATTACATGCTTACAAAATTAGAAAAAAAAAATCTATTCATCATAAGATTGCAAACATATACAATATTGAACTAGCTAATTAGCTATTCTAACTTGCTTTGTGTGAGATGAAAGAGTGATACATGAGATATTAAACTAGCATAGCTAAGCAGAAAATATACAATGATCAGTTATACAGATTAGCAAAACGAGTACACGGCTTTATAGAACACTTGACTCTACAGTCTTTACAAGTAAGCTAATAAAATAACTCAAATCGATATTTAATGTCCAGTTCATTATTTACTTGGTAAGAAGCCATGTAATAAGTGGGATAACCTACAGTCAGCCAGTCATTTTCACAAAATAAACCCCTTCAGGGTGATACAAGACCCCTCAACCTGTCAAGGTTTATGACTGACGGTAGATTACTTCTCACATATTTGACCACAGAATGTTGATAAGAATTTATATTAGAGAGCTGTCTAATAATTAATTATAACATATGCCCAACTTGACTATAACACCAAATTAGGCATTAATTGCTTATCAAAAATCCAATACATTCTTGGTGTATTGTCAATATTCCACTATGGCATAAATTGTCTGTTCGTCGAGTTACAGTTGTGTCTTCTGCATGTTTATGAAAATAATAAGGCATTCATTTCATCGCAAAGAATAGCATGCATACCGAATCATTGTCAGAGCACCCCTTGTTGCAACACACCCTCTTTTAGCCCAGAAATGAACACAAATCAAATACAAAGGATCATTGCATCAGAGGGTGAGACAGATCTTAAAAACTAGGTGTTAAGGATAGTTTCCCTTACATGTGTAGCTAACAGAATCTTATCTGCTCTTCTTTAGCAAACATCTTTCAACATTTCTTCTTTGCATGGGCCTCCCAAACACTCTCATCCTGTCCATTAGAGATATTTACAGCAACGGCAGTAAATTCCCATCACGAGAGCAGATGGAAGTTTTGCCGCCTGCAGCTGCTGTAGACAGATGTTTTGTGGCACAGTAGCAGCTGTAAACCAAACCGACCTTCAACCGTTAACGATTATGGATTCAAACACCACTCACAACATACTGTGAATGTGACAGTGGCCAATTGAGAGAAACGCAGTTTTGTTTAACTGTGTTTTTAGAGGCTGCTCGACATTCCCTTAGACTACTTCTCAGTTTTGCCAATTCATTGTTGACATTCCAGGATATCTTTTACGCTTTACTGTGCAATTCTGTACGGGAAATAGGGAAGAATGTGGGCTTGTTTAATTCCAACAACAACTCAGGTGTTTTCCATGGTCTTTAGCTCAGTACAGGCAAGAAGGAAAGTTTCTGGAATATTTCAATATTTCTTTCATTTCGGATTAATGAGGATAATAGGCCCCATGATAAAGACTGTATATAATCCAAACAAAAATAAAGGCTTATTTAGTTCCTTTCTCAAGGCATGTTGAATAAACACTCAATCACGAGCCCTTAAATATTTGAAATGTTTACTGAAACTGTAAAAGCATGACTGGGTCATATTTCAGCCCAAAATAAAAAATAAATTAGAAATTACATTTGCTTAAAGAAAACAAACATTTTCTCCCCAATTTGGAATGCACAATTCCCAATGCGTTTGTTACGAATTAGCAGGGACAACGAGGGAGACAAGGTTGAGGATCCAAACGCAGTATATTTATTAATTAAACAAACACAAAAGGAACACCCGCGATGGGGAAATAAACATAAACAGAGCACAAGGGCAGGAAACACAGAGCAGGCTTACAACATAAACTAACATTCATAACAACAAACAACGATCGACAGTGACTGAACGAAAAGGCAGGGTATAAATACAAGAAGGGACCAATGAACAAACAGAACTCAAAATAACATGATAAGGTGATGAACAGAAACCAATAAGAAACTAACGAGGACAGGTGAGAACAATGAACAATGAACACGATGGCTAACAAGACTATGGAGGTACAGAAGGTTCAAAAGTGAAAACTATGGAGTGACGAAAGTATCAAAAAGGAAGACAAAGGGGAAACAGTAAAACAGGACAAGGTCATACGTTACAGCGTTCCACATTTTATTTTATTTTTTAAATAAGCAAACATGAAAGGCAGTACCAAGGAAGTACTACTGCGATGTATAAAACTTTACTATTTAAATATAGATAAATAGTAATTTTTTTAAAATAATGTAAATCAGCATAAATTAAAGGCAGTACAACAAACTACCATCTATGCAATTGAAATAATATATTAGAGTCATTTTCACAAAATTTGTCAATAAAATGTCCTGGTCTTATTTTACTCGAAAATCAAAAGAAAAAATATATTAAATTATTATATTTAAAATGAAGCCTGTTTTAGCGCCATTAATATTTTTTATATTGTGACAAATTTCATGACAAATTTTGTGAAAATGACTCTAATATATTATTTCAATTGCATAGATGGTAGTTTGTTGTACTGCCTTTAATTTATGCTGATTTACATTCATTACATTTAATTACAGAATTACAGAAAAACATCTTAATGGCCCTAAAAATACGTTTTATTAATTTATATGAATATATGGCAAAATATATATATATTTATTATACATTTATTAACTATAAATCATTGAAATAATTAAATATAATTTGTTTTATTATTTCATTTTTTATTTTCTTTTAAAAAATATATATATTATGGGGTTAAATGTGCTTATATTTTCACGACATTCACCCAGAAGAGATTAATTAAATATTATTTACTTGAATTTAAATTAATTAAATATTATTATAATTTTTTTTATTATTATTATTTACATTTTCCCTGGAAAGATTCATACAATTTTATTCAATATGATTTAATTTAGTTTAAATTATTTATATATGATTTTTTTTTGTCATTATTTAATTATTTTATTTTGGGGTTAAATGTGCTATTTTCACAACATTCATTAAATATTATTATTTATTTATTTGCTATTTTATTTCAATTTTTTATTTTTTTAAATTACATTTTCCCAGGAAAGATTAATTACATTTTATTAAATATAATATAATGTAATTTAAATTAATTACATTTAATTTATTTATTAATTTGTTGTTTTTTTAATTATTATTTACATTTTCCCTGGAAAGATTTTATTCAATATGATTTAATTTAGTTTCAATTAATTAAATATTATTTTTGTTATTATTATTTTTTTTATAAAGTTCTCTCTGCACACAGATGTGAGCGTGTGTTCCAGTAACCCGTGTCAGAACGGTGGCACCTGTGTGGAGAGTCTTAACCAGTACAAGTGCACCTGTCCACACAACTGGAGCGGGAGCCACTGTCAATACCAGACGCAGACAGGTCTGTTCTCATATCAGCGTGTCTGTGAGGTTCGTTCAACCTCTTGCTCAGGAGAGGTGTCCTGTTAAAATCTGACTAAGCAATCTGATGATTTTTCACCTGGCATGTGCTAAAACAAACTAAAATGATTCCATAGACTTACATTAAAACATGATCTCAGTGAGACCTTTCCTCTCTTTCAGCCCCTCCAGAATGGAGCGTCATGAACGATCCGGCTTTTAGCCGTAAACCTCGCTGTGCTAAAGTGGACCGGGCCCAGCACTGTAGCTGTGACGCTGGATTCCACATGAGCGGAACGTCAGACAACAGCATCTGCCAGGGTGAGTCTCACAGACCATGATTCTGTAAATCTACAGGAGGCACGTGAGATTACTGGGGTGTTTTTCTAGGGAGAAACGTCTATCTTTTAAATTTCTTTTAATTTTAAAGAAGTTTCCAGTTAGTGTGCACTAGGATGTGCCTAAAGACATTGACAGGTGCAGGAAAAAATGTAGTACACAAATAGAATAAAAGCAGGTAATAGATGTTTGTACACTGATATTAAAGCTACAAGCTAATATTAAAGCTCCATATGTGCTCTTATATATCTTATACAGATGTGAATGAATGTGAGGTTTATAAGGCTGATCGTGGAGGGCCTCTGTGCGGCCACGCCTGCATAAACGTGCCGGGATCGTACTACTGTTCCTGCCCCACAGGATATAAACTGCTCGCTGATGGAAGGAGCTGTGAGGGTGAGTGGCAAACCTAGTGGTTTGAATCAAGATCGAAAAAAGCACATGCTCTTTGAAACACTTTTGGACACCTTACAAAGATCTCCGGGGTTAAATAAAATGGGTAGATGTAGACAAATATTGAGGACGTGGAAGAGAATTGAGTGAGTCTTAAGTGAGTGAGTGGTATAAGCTTGAAAAAAATAAACGTTTTGCTTATAAAATAAGACAAATAAACCAAATGGTAAAAAGGGTTTATTTTTCTTACCACTATGACAGTAGTTGTTTTTTAAAGCATAAAACTCCATCACATCCATCTTCAACCGCTTATCCAAAGTCCGAAGGGTCGCGGGGGCAGCTGCTCCAGCAGGGGGCCCCAAATTTCCCTATCCCGAGCCACATTAACCAGCTCTGACTGGGGGACCCCGAGGCGTTCCCTGGCCAGTATGGAGATGGGGAAGCGCCAGGGGGCATCCTTACCAGATGCCCAAACCACCTCAACTGACTCCTTTACTCCGAGCTCCTCACGGATGACTGAGCTCCTCACCCCATCTCTAAGGGAGAAGCCCGCCACCCTTCTGAGGAAACCCATTTCGGCCGCTTGTACTCACGACCTAGTTCTTTCGGTCATGACCCAGCCTTCATGACCATAGGTGAGGGTAGGAACGAAAATTGCAAGTGCAATACCGCCCCCGATTCTCCGGCCAACCTCCCGCTCCATTGTCCCCTCACTCTTGACCCCGAGGTACTTGAACTCCTTCACTTGGGGCAATACCTCATTCCCTACCTGGAGTACGCACTCCATCGGTTTCCTGCTGAGAACCATGGCCTCAGATTTAGAGGTGCTAATCCTCATCCCAGCCGCTTCACACTCGACTGCCAAGTGATCCAGTGAGAGCTGAAGGTCACGAACCGACAAGCATAAAACTCAGGTTAGGTTTTATTATATTCTAGGTTATTATAAAACTAGGTTTTATTATATTCTTTTGTCATTTTATTCTCAGTTAAATGTGTTTTGTTTTAAGGATGTTTCAATATTTTTATTGAAAACATGACAAAAATACTCTGAGTACTCTATCATTTACTACTATGATGTAAAAATACTTTAGTAACATTTATGCTTATGCTTATAAAAATTTAAATGTTGTTAGATTTCTTTGAAGACAAGAAAATATGTCATTTTGCTTCTCAAGTAAATGTATCTTTTTTTTCTTTTCTTTTCGGAATGCCCAATTCCCAATGCGCTCTATGTCCTTTTGGTGTGCCGTAGTGACTCGCCTCAATCCGGGTGGCGGAGGACAAATCTCAGTTGCTCCTCGTCTGAGACCGTCAATCCGCGCATCTTATCATGTGGCTTGTTGAGCGCGTTACCACGGAGACATAGTGCCTGTGGAGGCTTCACGCTATTCTCCGCGGCATCCACGCACAACTGACCACGTGCCCCACCGAGAGCGAGAACCCCATTATAGCGACCACGAGGAGGTTACCCCATGTGACTTTACCCTCCCTAGCAACCAGGCCGATTTTGGTTGCTTAGGAGACCTGGCTGGAGTCACTCGGCACGCCCTGGATTCAAACTCGCGACTCCAGGTGTGCTAGTCCGCGTCTTTATGCGCTGAGCTACCCAGACCCCCAAATTTATCTTGTTTTTAGATTTTTTACTGGAAAAAAAAGGCACAAACACTCAGTAAGAATAAAAAAAAAACATTCTTACTGAGTATTTTTGTCTTGTTTTCCAGTAATCAATTCTTAAAACAAGATAAATTTACTTGAGAAGCAAAATAACATATTTTATGTAGTAACGTTTCTGCTTATGCTTATAAAAATATACATTTTGTTACATTTCTTTTTAGAGCCTGTTTTAGAGCCATTCACAGTTTGTAAATGTGTGCCATTACTTTCATGACCGTTACACACATTTTACCGCCAATTCTCATAACAGCAATGCTCATTATGATATTCTCGTCATGAAACATTTATATTTAAGCTGTACATGAAAATGAGAAAAAACATCTTATAATACCAAATGTGTCTTGTTTACGAAGTTTTACTGGAAAACAAGACAAAAATATATTTGTTTTGTTGCAAAAAAAATTTATTTTTGTCTTGTTTTTAACATTCTTAAAATAATACAAATTTACTTGTGAAGCAAAATGACTTGAAATGTTTTGTAATTTTCAGGAAATCCAACAAAAGTGTGTTTATGCTTATTTCTGTAAGATTTCTCTGAAAACAAAAACTTTCATTCTCCTTCTCAAGTAATTTTGTCTTCTTTCAAGGATGTTTACACATTTTTACTAGAAAGTATGAAGTATGGCAGTGCGGCAAGATATCAGAGAACTGAATGCAAATCAAAAGTCCAAACAGTCCCGCCTCTCCTAACTCACTTCTTTTCTCTCGCTCTGTTATTCCCGTCCTCTATAATTCTAATGTCTCCTTCGCTCTGGGCGCTCCAGATGTGGACGAGTGCCTTACACAACAGCACAACTGCAGTCGTGGCACCACCTGTATCAACACCGGAGGAGGTTTCCAGTGCGTTAACCCCGAGTGTCCGCGCTCCCTCGGCAACGTCAGCTATGTGAAGACCTCACCTTTGTGAGTGAGCAGCACATGCACACACAAACAATTTAAAACGTTCCAAAACCTGGTGAGTTGCCTTGCTGTCTGCTGTCCTACTGCAAATGGAACCTCATTAGTGATTGATTTGGAACGCAAACATTGCAGCAACACTCTAAAGATGCCACATCCATATTAATCAGTTTATATTAATGCATTTGGTAGTTCAATGTATATGCTTTATCAGTTTGCATGTTACCTGGGAATTGAACTCATGATCTTGGGTTTCATAGTCCATGGATATAACTGGACATTCAACGAGACAAAAAGTCTGGCGGGACTTGACTTTATCAATCAGGAATTGATTGGATGGTAAAAAGTGGTCTCTGTATGACAAGAGATTGGAGGGGAGGGGTTGAAATATAAGAAGAATTGGTGACATCAGTCAAACAGGAAAGTCCTTTTAAAGCCAGAACAAAAGATTATAAATGACAAACAATTCTTTGGAATTACGTGCACCAACGTATCGTTCAAAATAATGCCAAGAATGTGTATTATTTCGTTTTTGACGTTGACTTTAAAATACAGTATAGCTCACTAAAGCTGCGTTCACACTGCCAGCGACAAAACGACCTGATCTCACTCGCCGGTGACTTCTGGCAACACGAGCGACGGCGACCGTTGGCGACAGTATGTGGGCGTGCTAGCGACCCGACAAAGTTGAGAAATGTTTAAATGTATGCAAATGAAGAGTGACTTTTGGGAGCAGCAGCCAATACAAGAGATGGTAGAGCTCATGTGATTCTAATATTTTAATAATAATATTAATTGTAAAGAAACAGTGCTGTTTAGACTCCATACACGCCACTAGCGACCTAACCGCCAGCCACTGGCGACATGCAGCGACAAAGTAGCTGGTGGTGTGAACGCAGCTTAAGTGTTGGAACAAAGCTAATAACTCACTTAATGAGGTTTATGTGCCACTCTTAGTGCTGTCAAAGCTTCTGTTAGATATGATTGTGATTATTCTAATTAGAACATGAGAGAAAAGAGGGAGTAAAGGATGTTTTTTTAGGGTGTTTCCATAGTAAACACATGTCTGTCTCTGGGAGTCTTAAACAGGGGCTCGCTAATGGCCTCTTTAAATCACTTGCTACTTGCTTGTGGTATAATTTAAGTAGGTTACAATAATTGTTTTCTTGCATGACACTTTGATTCTTGTTTATTATACAAGTTGTTTGTTAAGCTGTCCTGAGTAGTGAACAGCCCCTTTGTGTCCGGCTAAATGTAAGAAGCAGTAATCTGCTAGTCACTAAACCTCGAAGCTTTCAGGCACACAAGCTGTTCTGTAACATGACCAGAAACACTTAAAAGTACTGCTGTCACTTTCTGGAATGGTTCATAATAAGATGTTGTGATTTTGGTGCATCTTAGAAAAAAGGGTTAATTATTTATCTGCCTTTATTCTGATTTAAGTAAATAAATAATTCAAAACTGTGTTATATTTTAGCATCTTCAAAGTAGTCACCCTTTGTCTAGAATTTGCAGACATGAACTCTTGACATTTTCTCAACCAACTTCTTGAGGTTTCACCCTGAGATGCTTTTTAAACAGTATTGAAGGAGTTCCCATCTATGTTGGGCACTTATTGGCTGCTTTTCTGTATTATTTGGTCCAAGTCATCAATTTCAAAAACTTTTTTTTTTTTTATTAAATTTTAGTTTTATAATGAAATACATTTATATAATCATATTTTTCATAATAAATATCAGACATTTTTAGGACAATAAGGATTTTTTTTTAATTATTGTCATGACAATTCTATGCTTAAATATTCATCTGCTTTTATTGTTCAAAAATACAAAAATAAATATAATAAAAATCAACAGAATAATAAATAATAATATTTTTCCATAAATAATTTAGACATATTTAAGACCATTATGATATTTTTGCATTATTTTCATGACAGTTAAGAATATTATTTTATTCTAAAACATTTAATGAAAATAAGAATAAGAAATTATTTTTAATAAAGAATATTAGACATACAGTATTTAGGACCTTTAAGATTTGTTTGTATTATTGTCATGACAATTATACATGTTCTATGCTTAATTATTTGTCTTTAAAACAACAACAAGAATAAGAAATGAACCTTTTTTATAAAGAATTTAGACATATGTAGGACCATTAAGATTTTTTGCGATATTATATCCCAAAAATAAATAAAAATACTTTTTTCATAAATAATATTAGACATATTATGGAACATAATTTTTTTTTACAATATTCTCATGACAATTAAGCATATTCTATGATTATTAATTTAATTTAGCTTTTTTTTTTTTTTTTAAATCAGAAGAATAAGAAATGATATGTTTCATAAATAATATTAAAATAATCAAAATAAATAATATGTTTGGGACCATAAAGATTTTCTTCATTATTTATCTATGCCTAATTATTCATCCACTTTTATAAAAAAATTAAGTAAAAAAAAAACAAGAATATGAAATGACTATAGATTTTCTTAATGTATATTAGACATTATTTTGGACCATAAATATATTTTGCATTAGTTTTATTCTATGTTTAATTATTTATCTGGTGCATTTCTACATAGTCTAATAATTTAAAAAAATAAAACCTCCACATGCATTTAAAATAATGTACTGATGTAATGGCTTTCTAACGGCATAGTACGACACTTAGAAGAACACTACAGGGTGTAATAAACCAAAGGTTTAGTTGGTGTTGGCCCTTATTGATACATTTTCTCTACCACAGCCAATGTGAAAGGAATCCCTGCCCAATGGAGAGCCGCGCCTGTCCGTTTGCCGCAAAGACCATTTCTTACCACTACCTATCTCTGTCCTCGAACCTGCGCACACCAGCCACCCTGTTCCGAATGGCCACCGCAACCGCTCCGGGTCGGCCGGGCCCGGATAGCCTCCGTTTTGGCATCGCCAGTGGAGGTGACGCCCGAGTATGTTCGTGATGCAGCGCTCAGACCGTCAAACCGGAGAGCTGATCCTGGTTCAACCGCTGCGAGGCCCACAAGAGCTCAGTGTGGAAGTAGAGATGGCCGAGTACGCTGACCGCAGCTTCCAAGCCAAACATCTGGCTCGAGTCAACATTCTGGTTTCGCCGTACGAGTTCTGAAGAGGGCGAGTCATCTAATTGAGCTGTAAAGTGTGTAAATTGAGTGTTGATGTTTAGACTTGGTGACCGAAAAGGCGAAGAGGATGTTCTCCTTATTGTTAAAGTTCAATGAAAGAGTTGTTCTTAGAGGCTGCTCGGATCTTGACGTCAAAAATGAAAGATATGAAATGTACAGTGGAAAGTTACTACAATTATTAAAATTAATAACTCTAGACGACTCATATAAAAATGCTTTTGCTTTAACTGCCGGTACATTTTTGTCTAAAAGGGAAGTGTGTAATTGTTTGGATGTTAAAATACTTTTACTTATCATGGTTTAATGTGCAAAGACTTATTTAGAATAAATAAATAATGATAACGAAGCCATTTGTAAGTTGTGTAAACACCGTTGCACTTTCAAAACATTGCTCTGTTGACATGTCAACTTCTGGTTCAACCAATGGTGTAAGTTTGGGGCGGGACTACCTGTTTGTAATGTACAATAGAAGAGAAGAGGTGGTAGGAGTGTTTAGGAAACCTGTTTGGAAACAGTTATTACTTTTGTAATCTCATTGTGCTAGTGGCACACACTTCACCTTTAAAGTACCAACACAAACGGCAACTTACCAGTGCGCGGCTGGATCACAAATTACAGTTATGGCCGATATGAAGCATATGCAGGGTTGTTTTAAATAGAAATGTAAATTAGACTTATAGAATCAGTTTACTATACCTACATTTCTGCACAATGTTTTTTTATGTGCCTCGGACGTATTGCGGCTTGAAATGAACACTAGAGGCGCTATAACAATAATGACTTTTATTTACTTTCGCACAAATCATGAGTAAAACAACAGATTATCAGTTCATAAACATTTACTTTTCGACCTGTTCCTCACACAATGCTATCTTATGACAACTAAACACTTTTACTATAGCGCGTGACTTGTAAGACGATACATTTGTACATATTCACAACAGAACTAGCTACAACCCCAATATCGAAAAAGTTGGGACAATATGAAAAATGATAATAATAATAAAAATGAGTGATTTGTACATTATAGTCACCCTTTGCTATATTGAAAGCACTACAACTAATTATTAACTTATTAATTATACACTAACATTATATGATGTTTCAGTGTTTTTGTTTTATGTACAGTAATTTCAAATCAGACAATTGCAACCCTCTCCTAAAAAGTTGGAACAGTCGAGTGTGTACCACTGTGAAACATCACCCTAATAACACTTATTAAGCATTTAGGCACTGAAGACACTAGTTTGTTAAGTTTAGAAAGTGCAATTTCCCCCAATAATCCATTATGGAGGTCTTCAGCTGCACAATTGTACGGGGTCTTCATTGCCGTATTGTGCGCTTCATAATGTGCCACACATCTTCATTTGGAGACGGGTCAGTACCCGCTCTATCTGCTCATACAGCCATTCACTTGTAATCCGGGCAGTATGTGGTTTGAAGATGTCCTGCTGGAAAATGCAGGGATGTCCCTGGAAAAGACGGTGCTGGATGGCAATATATGCTGCTCCAAAATGTGAACATATCTGTCTTCATTAATTGTGCCCTCACAGATACCCATGCCATGGGCACCAACACAACCCTGGCCCATACAGACACTGGCTTTTGGCTTGGATGGTTCTTTTCCTCTTTGACCCAGATAACACGACGGCTGTGTTTTTCAAAAACATTTTAAAATGTGGACTCATCGGACCAAAAAACACAGTTCCACTGTTCTACTTTCCATCTAAGATGAGACGGGACCAGAGAAGTCGGCAGTGCTTCTGGACAGTGTTGATGTACGGCTTCTCCTTTGCACAGTAAAGTCTTAACATCTGTGGATGCAGCGGCGAATGGTGTTGACTAACAAAGGTTTACTAAAGTAATCCCAAGCCCATGTTCATGACATCCGTTTCAGATGAATGATGTTTTTTAAGAGAGTGACGTCTGAGGGATCAGAGATCACACGCAGGTTGCTCATTTGCCCTTTACGCATCGAGATTTGACCAGATTCCTTGAAACTTTTAACTTGAGACCCAAGGAAAAAAAGTGGCACCAAATTTTTTTTTTTTTTTGTGATGTCCTATTATTTGGGGTAAAAAAAAACATTTTACAATTTAGAGTTTTTAAATTTTATTATCAATTTTACACCATGTCCACTGTAGTGGATCACAGGACCAATTTAGTTTGAAAAAACAGCCGAACTCAGAAAACAAAAACATTTACAGAATATGGCTATAGAGTGATATTAATCCAACAATACAAAACAAAACAAAAGCAAATTATCATTCTGGATTGTTTCACTTGCTTAGCAGTGATAGTCCTGGAACAGTTTAGTTATAAAAGACAACCGAACTCAGAAAAAAAAAAAAACATTAACAGAATATGGCTATAGAGTGAAATAAATCCAAGAATAAATTCAACATAAAAAAATCTAAAGTAATTATTATTCTGGATGGTTTCACTTGCTTAGTGGTGATACTCTTGGAAGCATTTTCTCTTCTTGGTAATGCAGAGAAACGTCTTGCATTTGGTACACCTCATGTACGTCTTGCTTTTGCAGCCCTTATTTCTGCACCTTTCTGCATGGTTGATTTCTACCATCTCTGGCATGTGGGTGGCTCCTAGTCTGCGCACAGATGGTTCGGGTTGCGGGATCCTTATTTTAGTTGGTGGCTCATACTCTTCTTCACTTGTTTCACTGCTGTCATCAAGTTCTGGACATTCCAACAACTCCTCAGCCAGGTGCAATTTGAAGTCCAGGTACTGTTTGGTGTTCTTCGCTGGTCTGTTAATTGCTTTACTGTCAGACTTGTATTGGATCCACGAGTTTGTGATGGCAACATCAAAGAAGTGAGTAATTACACGCAATGTCCATTTCTTGGACCTACTTGACATGCGATAAAAGCTCAGCATGCGGTCACACAGGTCCACGCCACCCATGTTGTCATTATACTCCCTGATGATCACTGCTGGTCTTCTCACTGGGACATGGACTTTTTCTTTTTTGGACCATCTGTTGCAGACATCTTCAGGATCTTTCCCATGAACTGTGGAGGCCATTAGCACTGGTTTGTTGTCATACCATTTTGTGATTGCCAGCTCAGGACTCTTTCTGACCATAGACATTGATGCTCCTCTCCCCTCTTTTTTCATCACCTTGTCACTTGGCAGTTTGCTCTGCTTTGGGACTCAGTTCTTCATTATGGTTCCTGTTGCTGGAAGGCCCTTTGCCAGCAATGCATCCATGAGATTGATTGTTGTGAAGTATCGGTCGAAGAATAGGTGACTTCCAGTGGGAACAGACTCAACCATGCGTAGGACTGCTGCTTGTCCAACTCCCAGTCTTTGGCCATTGAATGTATTCTTCCCTTGGTACACTTCAAAATCCAGCATCAGACCATTTGGAGAAGCAAGGACAAAGACCTTTAGGCCAGTAGGGTTTGGCTTGCCTGGAACATATTGTCTGACTGGACAGCGGCCTGTGAAAGGGATGATTTGCTCATCAATGCAGACCTTCTCTGTCTTTGGGAGGTTGAGGCAGCCTTGCCTCACGCGGTCAAGTAATGGCCTGACTTTCCAAAGAATGTCTGCCTTTGTTTCCTCTGTTATAGCCAGGTCATCCACAATCTTGAGTGAGCTTCTCAGCTTGAAAAACCTATCCCTTGTCATTTTGCTGCTTATAACTGGCACTTTTGTTTTTTTGACCCAAAACATTTTAATTCTGGGATATCCTAGGCAGGCCATGTGGATCGAAATGCCAAAGAAAATCTTAATTTCTTGTGGAGTAGTATTTAGAGACACTCCTCTAGTTTGTAGCTCTCTTTGATTTGTAAATTCAGCCAAATTCTCAAAAATGTTGTTGTCAATGTACTGGGAAAAGTACCGAATTGGACTCCAGTCTGCATGGGCAGTAGGGTCATCTTTACAGTCAGGAAGCCCAGGTAGCACAGGTGTGAATCTATTATGATGGGAACAAAACACAATAAATGAAAGTTTATAGGAATAATAATTAAACCTCAAACAAATATATTTGAATTTCAGTGGTATGGATGTGATATGGTCTCGTAAGTAAAAACTTTGCATTGTTTAGCCAATTTGCATATTTCATGATACCACGTGGATAATCTTCAAGCCTCACTGATAAATTATTTTTATTACTGATGATTTATCACTGGTTGTAGTGAAGTGTGTGTGTGTGTGTCTAACTACTAGAACTGAATAAATTATCCTAGAACTAAATAATTCATAATTAATTAATACGTGTTACTCCTGGTCCACAGAGGGCTGACGTCTTTCCTGCTCATCCCTTTCTGTCTCTGTGTCAGATTCTGTCTGCTCATCTGAGTCTCTTGCATTTTCTTCCTCTTCTTGTACATCAGGTTCAAATTCATCCTCATCTCTCTCCTCATCTGACAGGTCTAAGTCTGAATCTCCCTCAACTATCTTATAAAGAATCCTCTCTGCTTCAGTTCTGTCTCCTACAACATGGAGTCATTAAGTACATTTAGATGGTCCTGGTGTCCACTATAATTGACATTCATAAAAAGGATAATATTTTTAAACACAAACAATTTAACTGCTTTCAGAACTAAATTAATTATTCCTGACACTTTAATAAACAAATATATATATATGATAATAATAGTAAAAAAAAACATTAAAAAAGCAGTATTATACATACCTCTCTCCTTTTCATAAAATGTGCTTGTTGTTATGGCGGCCATTTTTGATGCAGTGTAAGAAGTAGTTTATTGCATTCCAGCCAATCAAATGACATATCAATAGAAAGCCCAGGATGTCCTCTGTACAGTACAGCAGGAATTGATAGAGTAGATCAAAAAATTCAAAGAACATTCATGAAAACAAAAGGTCCACTACAGTGGACACAAGTCAATGGGCGGGGTCTCAGGAGGATATTGTGCACTGTAGAGGGTGAAATGCCCAAAATCTTTACAATTTGTCTTTGGGGAACATTGTTCTCAAAGTGCTGGATTATTTGCTAAAGCATCTGTTGGCAAATTGACAAGTCTTGAATGATCAAGGCTGTTTTTGGAGGCTCCTTGTTTCACCTGTTTAACATCTCCTGTTTCACATCGCCTTGTTATTTCAACTCGTCAAATTGTTATTAGTCTTAAATTGCCCCGTCTCAACTTTTTTGGAGCGTGTTGCAATCATCTGATTTGAAATTACTGTATATATAAAAAACAACAACAAGGAAAAACCTCATATAATGTTTAGTTGTGCTGCTTTCGGGTGAATATAATTTACAAATCACTTCTTTTTGTTTTTATTAGCATTTTTCATACTGTCCCAACTTTTTGGAATTGGGGTAGTACATTAACAGGCTCGTATAAGTGCGATCAAATTGCACAGTGCTCAGCTGATAGAGCGTTGCACTTGCGATGCAAATGACCGGGGTACGAGTCCGAGCACAGAAGTCGACACATGAGCCAGTGTCATAGAAGCACCAAGAAATGACACAGTTCTATCGGGAAGACACGCAGGCTTGAGTGAAGTTTAAGATGCCATTTATTTGATAAATGTAAAACAGAAAGTAATGTCTCTCTCTTTGGGGTAGGCCCCGTCATGTCCTGCCGGAGATAGGAGGCAGGGGCGAGGAGCCTACCCCCGTGCGGGACAGGGCTCAACTGGTGGTGGTGGGGTGGTGGAGGTTGCTAGGAGTTACCCAGCTAATGATGTGATGTTGTACGGCTGCTAGTCTTCCCTCTAGAACTACGCTGCGATTCCATTTACTTCAGCAATTGTGTTTTTCATCTCACATTTACTTTTTAAACACTACTTGTTGGTTAGGTTTGAGTTTAGGGTAGGACGGTCGGTTTTGTACAGCAAGGGTTTTCAAACTTTTTGATGCCAAGGACCCCCAATGTATGATGACTGCCTTATGATGGACCCCCTTCGGATGATATAATGGCAGTTATATATTTTCATGAATAAAGAGAATATATTTATATTGCGAAAAATAGAAATAGTGACATTATAAAGAAAACACATTGTTGGCGAAATTAAATAGTTGTTTTTATATTGTCATTGTACTAAAACCAAAAGAAATTATTAAAATATTATATGGTAAATGTTTACTTGGTATTAAGTTGACAGTGTATCTTTTTTCTACCCACTATTATAGTAATGTCCCACTATTATAGTAATGTTAGGTGAATAAACCAGAGGAGAAATTTATTCGTAGATTTTAGAAAGGAAAATGAAATGGCGATAATGTTGAACTTTTTAATGTTTATTTGTTTTTTTACACTTTTTTGTTCTCTAAAATTTTCCACGGACCCACTAGCACCCCATTGTGGCCCCCTGTGGGTCCCCGGACCCCAATTTGAAACTCCCTGCCATAGAGAACTTTTCTTTAAAAAAATGAATTTGTTTGGGAGAACTTTGAACTTGGAACTGCCAACGTGTAAGGAACCACATAATGCCATTTTGTCGCCACATTCAAGTCATTTCCATGAGATCAGGCTGAAACAAAAGTGTGTTTGGCCAAAATAGGTTAATATAAGTGGAGGAATACAGTGCAGAAAATGTATAATGCCGTTTATAATAAGTGTTAAAAATGGTTATTGCCTAAAAATGCCTAAAGACACAGCAATCAAATGAACTTGAACATAATTCTAAGACATTGCTTTTATCACCTAATTTCAGCTTGTAAATGTGCATTACTGTAAATCAATAAGGTCAAAGGGTCAAACAGAATGAAATAAACAACAACACTTCAGCATCTACCTACAGTAAAACGTTGCCTATTTTTAATAATTGCTCTTTATGTATGTTGGATGTTTTAATTAAGAACAACGTCTGAACATTTCTTTCTTTTTTTAATGAATTCTGCATTTCAATATTACACATTTATAGCAGTTGATGTCTGCCTTGTCATTTAAGTGTATATTAGGTTTGATATCTTATATTAAACTCAATGGCTATTTGACATATTATTGCATTTTATTAATGTACCTTGTGCACACGTGTATCCTAGAGGACAGGATTTGTGGCATAATGTTGATTACCGCAAAAATGTAATCCGACTCGTCCCTGCTTTTCTTTAAAAAGCAGAAATCTGGGTTACAACGTTAAAATACTCACTGTTTCAAGAATATAGCCACAAGATGTAAGCAATATGCATGTTAACGTTATTTTAGTGTGATAAAATCGCTTGCTATCATTACGGTGTAAAGTTATATCCAATTGTATAGCTTCGCTGCCATGACAGCATAATGCTGTAAACCCTAAAATCTTTAATATAGTAAGTGCTTTTATAAAATTATAAGCTTCACATTTCTGCCTTTAAACCCTCCAAAAACAGACCCCATTCACTTCCATTGTAAGTGCCTCACTGTAACCTTGATTTTAAGGCATTTATGTTATCGTAATGGCACTTGTATTTCTTCAGTAGAATGGTAAATGGTCAGCACTTATATAGCGCTTTTTTATTAACATTAGAGGTTACCAAAGCGCTTTACACTGTGTCCCAATCACCCATTCACACTCACATTCACACACCAATTGGTGTGTCACATTCACACACCAATGGCAGCAGAGCTGCCATGCGCCTGCCATTGGGAGCAACTCAGGGTTCAGTGTCTTGCCCAAGCATGTGGAGCCGTGTGGGCCGGGATTCAAACCACCAACCCTGCAATTGGTAGCCGACCTGCTCTACCATCTGAGCCACAGCCGCCCCTATTAAAAACAACCAAGAATCACAGACATGATCTCACGTTTTAAATGTGTATTGAACAAGCCAAAAACTTGAATGGTGAATTGGGGAATTAGTTCTCTTCAAACTCAATTCCGAAGTTCTCATGATCAAATGTGACCTTAGAAATTAGAAGAATGCCAGACACAATAACTATCAGGAAATTAAAGAGTATTCCTCAATGTGTTTTCCAATTATGTATTTGCTAGAAAGAGAAAAGGAAAGTAATGTTGACCACATGTGGGTGCTTCCCCCCTCTTTTGCTCTCTCTCTTAATGTGCAATAAGCAGATCAAAATAACCACAAGCTTCCAGAAGCACATGACGATCAGGTCCAATCCTAAAATGACAATGTACTTCAACTGTGAAATTCAACTGTTTCATTGTTGAGTAACAACTTTATTCTCTGTTCACCGGCCCAGTTTGAAGGTTACAAACCTTTTTGTTCAAGCGCTGTGATGTTGGTCAGAGACACTTTAAAGGGATTGTTTACCAAAAAGGAAAAACTCTGACATCATTTACTCACCTAATGCTGTTCCAAACCGTTCCGCTTCCACGGAACACACTCTTCTTCATATTATGAAGCTCCTAAAAGGACAAAAACTCACCTCTGACCCATTGACCTCTGAAAATCAGAATATTATTTGCACACTTGTGAGAGAATTGCATGATAAACTCAAAACAGGTGAGGTGACAGAGTTTATCTGAGGAGTTCATGCAGTATTTTAAAGAGTTTGGGTTTGTGTTTTGATGTAAATGAGTCAGAATTTTGGATTGGACTGTGCAATAAGACCAAATGAAAAATGGAAATATGTCATGCATCGACAAAACCACATGTGTTTCTTTGTGTTTGTGTTTGTGCAAAGCATGCAGATTAACTGAAAGTCTCTTATAGGCTTTATCAGAATTTGGGGGAGAAACAGACATGCTCACATCATGCTCACATCATCACAGATAGCACGCCTACACCTCCTAAATATGTCTGTTTTAAATCTTTTCATCTATAAAGCATCCCAATCTAGTTAACATCTGCTTAACGTCTTAAAAAGATCTGATTTACAACCATTCTGAATCATAAACGTCTTAAAGACATCTGTGGAATACCTTATCGACATCTGAAACATACTTATTGACATATGTCTTATAGATGTAGCCTATTGCAGATGAGCAAATAATGTAAAAAATGCATCTTCCATATGTAAACACACACATCAGATGTCTGGGTGAAAAAATGATGTGTGTCTTTACATATGGAAGATGCATTTTTTACATTATTTGCTCATCTGCAATAGGCTACATCTATAAGACATATGTCAATAAGTATTTGCAAATATAAACAAATGTGCTGGGGTGAAGGTTTTCTTGATAAAACCTAAAAGTTTCTCTAAAACTGGAGCAAGTGCTGGGCAACTTTAATCATTATGTAGCATATCCTTAATTACACATTAATGTTTGGGGACAAAATTGTCAACATATTTTCATCAAGAAATAAAATGCATTTAATCCAATGTTTTGTTTTGGTGAACGTGCTTACCCATTGGATTGGGACGCCCTCTTGTGTCCTCAACTGAAAAATGGGAAATAGACTATCAGGTCCAGTAGAAGGAATAGTTCGCATGCAATTTAAAATGTATATCATTTATTCATCCCATGTCGTTCCAAACGAGACTTGGTCCCTTATGTAGAGAATACACAAAAGAGGAAGATTATCTGCACAATGAATGTGTGTGGGAAGGGCGGCAAGCTCCAAATAGGACAAAGGCACAATGGAAGCACCATATCAATAGTCTAAACGATGTGTGGTCTATATTCCTCGAACTTAAAACCACTTAAGAAACCTTTGTTTGAGGAACGGACCGTAATTTAAGTGGTTATTAGCCGAACTGTTTTTGTTCGCGCGCGCTTTTTCAAACTTCGCGCGTAAAACGCGTTCTTCAAAGGCCATTGGTTCCCGGGTATCTCGTCCGATCAAATGTGCCATTCAAAAACAACCAAAAGCATGTTGGTTAATTTACATTCAAAAATGGACTTCATTTTTGACACCCGTGCATGCTAACCTATATAAAATACAATATATTCCATTTTATTCACAAATAACTATTCTTAATAAAGTTTATTACTTTTTCCATTTGGTTTTTGGTATGCTACATACATTATGTGACTGTTGTTATGTGATTTTTATGTGTACTTTGCTCTGTTTTACTTATACACTTAATTATCCTCTTTTAAGGTGATGATCGTTAAATATGCTTAACAAATTTCTGAGTGACTGGGTTATAAAATATTTATAGTGTTGTTTAAGGTAAGCATCACTATATTGCCTTTACAACACACACCCTAACCTTAATTATTATTAAACTCGAAATGTACTGTTCTAAGACAGTAGATGTACCAGTTTTGTCTGGTGGATTATAAAATAGGTTTAAAATGCCACAGATGTAGGGAGTAGAGCCAAAACTTTAAACCAAAATATGCCAGAGTTGAGTTTGGACTCTTTTGACTTGGGCCAAGTCAACCACCCTAGTAACTACCTAGCAACACACTATAAACTAGCATAGCATTGCCTTGGCAACCACCCACAAATCCCAAATTTTCAAAATGACAAAAACCGGGATGTTGTACAGTGTAAAAACAGACATGTTTCAGGGCGAATAACTTGAGACATCATTCCAGAGAGTTTAAGAAACATAATTATCTTTAGCAGAACAGTGAGACACAGTGAATGGCACTTTCATGGTCATCCGTCTTATTATTAGCTTTCACAAATGCACAATGTATGGCAACACAGTAAGACACCATCTTATTGTAAAAGCCATTTGTCTCGAGAGCTGTCGATTAGACCATAATAAAGAGTCTTTATTGCATCCCACATTGTTTAGCGTGTGAAACTTGGATAAACATGCGTGAAGACAGATAAAAGAGAGAACCTGAGCTCTGACTGTGGGACGTCAGGTGTGCTTTCTTCCATCCTGAATAAAGACTGAGGTTACATTAGAGTTCACCTGATTGTGTAAAAAAAAAAAAAAAAGCAAAGAAAACCACTGAAAGTAAAAGCTTTTTATGAAGGAAACAAAACAAAATCACAAACAAAAAGACAAGGCCAGCATTATTTTGATACGTTAATTTGCTGCATCCCATGGCCAAATAAAACACATTTACTTAAAGTGCACTTCATATTATACAGTTGTTTGATAAATAATTGAAAGTAAAGGACATCTTTCTGAAGTTTAACAGTCATCCGGTTTACTGTGGCTCATGATCAAGCACACATCGTTATGTTTAGTAGACATTTCACAGAATGTCAAGACCAGGGCAGAAGAGCCAAAAGTGACAATCTGAGAGAAACACAGATTGTGAAAAAGCCAAACCCATAACAAAACTCAAGAACAGAGGTGTTTAGGCTTTAGTATGCATGTACACAGAGATTAAGATACATACAATTATCCTCAAAAAATTAAAAATAAAACCCCATGGAACACAATGAAAATTGTTGAAGAATCTTCACACATCTTTGACTATTTTTATGGTACTTCTGTGGTGCTTTCCTGTCATTTTTGGAGCTTGATGACATGAACAAACATCCACTTTCATTGTATGAAAAAGACAAGCGTGAACATTCTTCAAAACATCTCCTTTTGTGTTCTCTGAAATATGGGTCTGGAATGATATGAGGGTGAATTAAGGATTTTCACCTCTGGGTAAACAAGTCCTTTAAACAGGACACATGCTCAAAACACAAACATAATTTAATAAAAAACTCTTGAATTTGAAGAATATTTATGAATAAAAAGAATACTATTTTGCCCATTTTAATGACTTCCTGGACACACACCAGTACAAATCCAACACACCTACAGTCATTGCACTAGTCACATTAGTTCACAGTATTTGTTGAAATTATAGACAAAATGACAGACCAGTATGAAATAGATAAATAACACTTTATATACAGCCAAAGACAGGGTCCTAACGGTTGGAGAAGACGCTTTGGTCATTCAACTTCCTTATCAATATTTATGTTTTTCAAGTTCAACTTGGAGAAGCAAACAAACAAACAAATGAAAACTGTTTTAAACCCATTTGAAAAAATGAGTCATCACTGCATTTCATTAGTCACATGGCATCATAAAAGTCTAGACTCATAATCCATCTTCTCTCTATACAGATCAATGTTGACATTATGTCTGCTGGATGTTTTGAGAAAAAAAATAAAAAGCTCAGGTAGTAAGGTGTCGAAATTTGCTAGAATACTTCCGCACCCAGATACCACCAACCAACCAGACCAAAGGAGGAAACCAGTCTGTCTGTCGTTCTCTCTGGCGAGGGTCAGATGCCAGTTTGAGGAAGAGCGGTTTGGTTGATCTCTGGAGTCTCGCTATAGATGCTGGACTTTCTCAAGCTCACTCCATCTTAGACATCTCATACTTTGTAGTCATGATCTCCTGTGCAAATATCATTAAGAGAATCATGTATGAAATGACTGATTGATTCATAACAGGTTAATATGTACATTTTACACAAATACATGGGTCATCATTGACAAATGAGATTGGCTGAGATGATAAAAAATAATTAAAACACATGTCAAGTTTATGGAAATGTAATAATTTTTGAAAATTATTTATTAGTATTTTCTCCCAAAAAATAAACTATTTAAAGCTGCACTACGTAAATCTTGCTCTCTAGCGACATCTGTGGTTGAATCTTAAAATCACAAGCAATTTCAGGAAAAACACTTTAAGGGAATTGTGTTTTGGCACAATGGTGGATGAATCTCATGATTTGAGCTTTGCCTGGGTGTGATAATGAATGCACATATTCAGAGTCATAATGCGCCATTTTTATGTTGATATAATGTTATATGATTAACCATTTAAAACTGAAATATTACTTGCTTTGATGATGATAAACAACACTCCTATTCACATATTTTAAATGAATGAATTTTACACTTATAGCACTTTTCTGTCACTAAACTCAAAGAGCTTTTACAAAGAGAACAGGCGATGCAATCACTACCCATATATTTAAATATAACTTTTCAAGTGTTTTCTACTGTACTATTAATGTTTGTATAGTACTACACTTTTCAACTTAAGAGGTGATACTAGTGATATGGCTGATATGAGTTCAATCATTATTTTTAAATTATATTGTACAGCCTCAGTTGATAATACAAGTGAACCGTAATACTACAATAGTATGCCTTTGCATTGCACACATTAACACCGTATACTAGGATTCAATAATGATGCAGATAAAATATACTTTATTAAACATGAAAATAATATTCTTAATTATGCAATATAACAGTTACAAGAACTACATTTCGAAGTCATAAATATTCGTAAACATGTCACAGTAACGTCCCCCTACAATGTAGATACATAGCGATAAAACACGAGTAATGTTTGATTCATACAAACAATACAAGCTTCAACACCCCTACCAGACAACATATCCCAGCATTAAAGCAGCTAAACAACTTTGTCAAACGGATAACAGATAAACATCCATCCAAATTGCTGTCCTGAACTGTAGAGTGACTGACTGAACAGTAGTTACTTTCTTATTTTTAAAGCAAGGATGTACGCCATAAGCCAGCAACTTTGCACCTAATCTGACCAGACTGCTCAAAATACAAATACCTTTTATAGACTTACCGTAGTGTTACCGTAAGGTAAGAACACTGTTGTTTATGTACTCAATCAATAATGGCAATTTGATCATTTTAAACCAAAACAAAATCTAACATATGCTTGCCATCAGAGGAAAAAAAAAACTGTATCTATATTATCATTATTTGTTTTGTCAAATGAATATGATTACATTTAAATCATGAATTTAAAGACGTTTTTAGGGTTACACCATTTAACCAGAACAAAATGTTATTATATTTTGACATGACAATATCTGATATTGTTTTTTAAAAAATTACCTTGATCAACAGAATGACTACCTGCATGCTGGTTAAACCACACTGACTTAAATGAGATATATATACACTATTAGTATTTTATTAAATAATAATTAGGGCTTTCGATTTAACATGTCAACACAGTGCAATTAATAAAAAAAAAAGAATGCATTAAAACAATTAAATCGCAATACCCCCGGACCGTAATAAGGAAGATTCCTGAGAAATGCAAGCTTGCAGTACCACCTGTTTACTCCAGAGGGCAGTAAGTTAAACTACAGCTGTGTGGCAACGAACAAAACAACCATCCAGCAGCAGAACAACACAAACATTGGTTACATTCTTGTGTTCAAAACACTTGGAGCGCAAATGCGAACCAAGAGATCTCAAGATGTGTTCTGAGTATTAAACTATATGTATCTTGAAACAGTGAACTAAACATTTTATGTTTATGATGCGACGCACCCGAGACGCAACACAAGCATGTCTGACTCAGGTGTACATTGACGGTCCTTAAACAAGCCCTCATAATAAATCTCGAACTGATTGACAAAATCACTTGTGTAATGGATTGCTGTGAACTGTGTGTCAGTGATTGACTTATGATCAATAATATGGTAGTAAACAATACATTGTATTCTAAAGCCGCTTTTTGTCTTATCAATGATGAACTCTTCTGCCACAAGAATGTAATGCATTTTAATTATCGGATTATTTGTTATATATATTAGTTTTAATATTTAAAGATAACTATGTATACTTATTTCATCATTATATATTGAATTATTGTTATATGAGCATATTTCTCAGCAAATATTTGTATATGCAATTAATTAATCGGGAGTCGGGACACCATGTAATTAATTCGATTAAAATGTTTTATCGATTGACAGTCCTAATAATAATAATAATAATATTAAAAAGGTTTTAAAGTACTTATGCCAACATTTCTTTTTTAAGAATTTCAGCCTTTAATGAGATTTTTTAATCACGTATACACAGTTACACCAATTAGGCATTTTTTAGTTAAGAAAAAAATAAATATTAAAATGACTTTGATTTGTTTTTGCATGTTTGATTTGTAAAATATTATATAAAATAATAAAAACAATAGATCCTATAGAAAAAAGAAAGTGTCACAGTGGGTAGTTGAAGCAAGAGTTTATATCACAATATTCTACATTTTAGTCTAACACAAATACCATTGTTTTTGTCAACTATATGTTATCACAATATATCTCAATGCATTATCTGGTAAATCCAGTTGTAATTTAGAAATTAATTAGTTTGACAGAAACAAAGCAAGTGCTAGTAGTAAAGCCTAATAGAGACAGCAACAAAGTCTCTTAGCGGAGGCCCAATTATTCCACATAACAGAGGATGCATGGAGAAGCAATACTCAAACATTTTACCCTTTGACAGATTTCTTCCCGGTCGTATCTTTAAAAAAACATGCATATGAAATTGTCAGACTTCTGTTAAAGTTGACATACTGCTATCTCACATCTCCATTATTTTGTCCTTGCAGGGAATACAGCAGGGATAAACAGAAAGACTATGGACAAGTATCTGAATAGCTTACATATGATCTTACATACCTCGTCAGAGTCGAGAAGAACAGGAAGCGCTCTAAAAGAGATAGACACATTTGCATTGAGAGAAACTACTTTGTACAGAAATTGAAGTGTTTTGCAGCATTTGCAGAGCAGTGAATAACTAAACTCTGTCAGTATGTTTGTGAGTGTTACTGTCAAATATAAAGAGACCTACACATCAGTGAGAGAGGTAGGAATATTCTCTTCCACCCACTTCAAGTCTTCATCCTGAAAATGATGTGAGACATGGTTTGCTTGAAATTTTAGCAAAATAATAGAATATATTTTATATAGTTATAACGGACAGTTCTTTGACATGTTCACACTGACCGGAATAGCTGCTGCAGGTTTCATTGTGCCGTTGGTTTCTGTCTTGGCTGCTCTCAATTTGATCCCATCAGCTAATAATAAAAGAATGAGTATAAATGAAGTGCGCACACACACACACACACACACACACACACTAGCACTGGCTCACTGTGAGAATCCTCAGATATGTAGACAGAAAAAATGTGACTGACCTATATTTGCAGACACCAGGAACTCTTCGATCTCCTCATCATCGGAGTCATCAATCAAAGGTGTGAACGCATACCTACACACAAGACACATTGAACTATATGTCCCAACAGTTTGTACCGGTCCCAGGTGAGCGCATGGCGGCTCATAAAAAGAGTTCCAAATCAGTCACTTATGAGGTTCCTTTTCAGTTAGGATGCTACCTAAGAAGGTAGCTTCCTATGTAGACAGAATGCAATGAGGGTTTGATACGGAGCCGTTGTTTCTAAAAATGATTATCTTCACACTTGCCTTTGGTTGTTGACTGATGGCCTCCACAAAAACATGATAACCAGCAGAATGATGGAGAATAGGAACCTCCAGAACGCATCATCAACCCACAACTCCATCCAGTCCTGCTCACAAACACACGTCTCTTAATGACTTAATTGAACTCAGACTATGCTGACTCAGAGCAGACAACTGCAACCTGAGAATATTCAAATACTCACCGCCTGACAATCTGTTAACCGGAACTTCTTTGTCGTCCACACCATGAAAATGATTGAGGCTGAAACAAGCCACATATCAGTCATCTTTTTTATTCCGTTTACGAGTTAAGTTGTTGAGTCCCATTTTTGAAATGCGTGCCTCATACTCACCAAGAACAGCAAAGATGAGTGTGTTTGTGAAGTGTCTGTACAAAGACAACTTCACTGGGTTTCTTCTGAGTTTTAGAGTCTTAATGGTTTGTGCTAGACTGACAAATATTTGAGGTATAGTCAAGGAAATGAGCCACTGGCTTAGAGGACAATTATTTACATTGCGATTTCTACAAGGACATCAGATAACAGAAAATTATTTAGATTTGTTAATAATAGGGCTGTCAATCGATTACATTTTTTAATTGAATATATACACTGATCAGCCACAACATCAAACCACCTGCCAAATATCGCGTAGGTCCCCTCGTGCCGCCACAACAGTGCCACCCCACATGTCAGGATAGCATTCAGAGATTATATTCTGCTCACCACAATTGTACAGAGCGGTTATCTGAGTTACTGTAGACTTTGTCAGTTCAAACCAGTCTGGCCATTCTCTGTTGACCTCTCTCATCAACAAGATGTTTCCATCCACAGAACTGAAGCTCACTGGATGATTTTTGTTTTTGGCACCATCAGCAGTTACAGAAATACTCAAACCAGCCCATCTGGAAACAACAATCATGCCATGGTCCAAATCACTGGGATCACAATTTTTCCCCATTCTGATGGTTGATGTGACATTAACTGAAGCTCCTGACCCATATCTGCATGATTTTATACACTGCACTGCTGCCAAACGATTGGCTGATAATCGCATGGATGATTGTTGGTGCCAGACGGGCTGGTTTGAGTATTTCTGGGTTTTTCACAAAAAACAAAAACATCCAGTGAGGGGCAGTTCTGTAATACTTTGAAAGGCTGAGCGCTCGACCATGTGTGAGACAGAACAGCACGGAAAAACGAAGGATACCTGAGCCTCAAGTGTATTGCACTAAACACACGTTCCGCACTTGTTTTTCACACTTTCATTCCAAATTATTGTCTTTGATAGTCAAAAGCATTTTAAACATGTAGAACATGGACAATTGATACATTGATAGAATAAATAACCCAGAATATTCCTTATAAGATTACTGCACAGCAAAAAGGCCTAGATGTCATCAAATCTAAATGGCAAATTTAAAAAAAGTCTCTCCATAAACAAGGCAACATGCAGGAATTACATTACAAACACTGTAGCCCATTGGACAGGGTGTGCAGGGGCAAAAAACAGGACAAACACGCCTTCCTAAAAGGATATCCACCAACAGAGAGAGGAGTCTAGCAGAGCCAGGGGAATGTTGGCCAGCAGGGCCAGGTCAGAGTCTTTAGCCTGAGAGAGACACACAGAGACGGGGGGAACAATAGAGAAAGGGGAGGTTAGGGATGAAGGGAACAATGAAATTTAAGGAAAACTAGAAACTGGTAAACAAACCTATCACATTCAAATTAAAATAACCTTTCTTCCCCCTCCTGAAGTGTGGTACATATATATCATATTTATAATGTTACAATCAGTTGTTAGAAACCATGAACAGAAAGAAAAACTGCATTATAAAATGAAGTCTTTATAATCAAACAGGCTGTAAGATGGATCTAATGGAAGGATATGAACCAGATGGCAGAAGAATCAAACAAGGCTAGTATCACGTAAGTGATGAGGGCTGGTCCATTATCTCGACCCTTACAGACCAACATATACGAAACACACCATTATTTACAAGCGGTGAAACCACTGTCAATTTATCATAATGGTTGTAATGGAGAATATCAAATTTCTAAAACTGCTAGTTTACACAAAATTTAAATTTAATTGAAAATAATTTACATTATTTTTGTCTTCAGTGGAATGCAAAAGGAGATAACCAAAGTCCTTATGTGAACAACAACTTTTGGTAACACTTTTTAAATCAGGTATTACCATTATTTGCATTAATGCATTAGTTATAAGGAAGTAACAATTTTAAAGCATTCATCAATGAATATATTAAATAATTTATTATATACATCCATTATATTTATATAAATATATTATATTATATAGAGGATTAGCACCTCTAAATCTGAGGCCATGGTTCTCAGCAGGAAACCGATGGAGTGCGTACTCCAGGTAGGGACAGTGGTATTGCCCCAAGTGAAGGAGTTCAAGTACCTCGGGGTCACGAGTGAGGGGACAATGGAGCGGGCGGCTGGCCGGAGAAACGGGGCAGCGGGGGTGGCATTGCACTCGCTCTATTGCACCGTTGCCACGAAAAGAGAGCTGAGCCGGAAAGCAAAACTCTCGATCTACCGGTCAATTTTCGTTCCTAACCTCACCTATGGCCATGAAGGTTGGATCATGACCGAATGAACTAGGTCGCGAGTACAAGCGGCCAAAATGGGCTTCCTCAGAAGGGTGGCGGGCTTCTCCCTTAGAGATATGGTGGAGCTCAGAGTAGATCCGCTGCTCATTTTCATCAAAAGGAGTCAGTTGAGGTGGTTTGGGCATCTGGTAAGGATGCCCCCTGGCCGCCTCCCAAGGGAGGTGTTTCAGGCACGTCCACCTGGGAGGAGGCCTCGGGGAAGACCCAGGACTAGGTGGAGAGATTACATCTCCACACTGGCCTGGGAACGCCTTCAAAAGTTCTGAAGAATTATGAAGAATTTCTATTTTGAGGTCAACTATTCTGATGTCTCAATACAGACAGTCCCACAGATCTAGAGTTCCCAAACTCAAATTATACCAATGCATATTTAAGTGAAAACAGAAATAAAATTTTAAAAAAATTCCAGTAATAACAACATTAAGGTTTACAGTGCATCTTTACCCCAGTGATCCTCAGAACTCCCTCGATGGCGGCAAATATGAAGTAAAGCACCCCTAGCCCCACCACACTGTGCATGACTGTACCTAGACGTGGCCTAAGTGGACATAAAAAACAACATCACCCTTTGCTTGTATCAATAAAGAGACAATCTGCCAATCAATGCTTTTTACTCACTTAACAATTCCATAGCCCAGACTGACGATGATGACAAGCAGACGGGCAAGAGTTCTCTTCAGAGCTGAGATGAGCTCGGCAAAGATCAGCAGACCCTGAGCTGGAGAGATAACAAAGGTTACTAAACATACCAATAGATCTATTTAGAGTTTTTAATGCAGTTTTCAATGCAATGGACAGCAGCAGTTACACAGTTGGGAAGAGTGCATATTTTGACTTACAAGCTGAGCCCAATGTGTTCGTGTTCTGATATTCAGCACAGAAGAAGGCTTTCTCTATCATGCCCAGAAAGATCACGCCTGCAATCCAGAACTGGATCCTCAGCAGGTCTTTCCAGTAACAGGAGGACCAGACAAACCAGAGGAGAGCATACAGGATGTAAACCACACACATCACCATGTAGAACTGAAGAGGAGACAGAAACATATTCAAACACTGTGCATATATACATCCCATCTGATGATAACAGAAATAGAAGAGTAAGAGAACAGAAGAGTAAACTAGATTTTTACACGATGTGAAGAAATGGTGAGTGACGCAAAACTTGCTGTCATCACGCTAGGGTGCTTGCCAGGGCATTGATATGCGTTGCGCAATTGCTAGGGTGTACAGAGGGGTTGCTAGGAGATTTCTAGGGTGTTCTGGGCAGTTGCTATGGCATTGCCAGGCGGTTGCTATGTTGTTGCTTACTGGTCCGAGTTGAGTTTGTTTTAAAAGCCCTGACCCTTAATAAGAGCAATAGTAACAGTGATTCTTGACTAAGCACCAGTGGACAACTGACATATCGCCAAGGTTGATAGATCAGGCATTATATCGAATTTTTAAATGATCTGCATCAGCCGATACATTTTCACATTTGTCCAGTTTCTAAAAGCTGCGAGGGCTCAGAGAATCGCCTGCTTGCATGTGTAGGAGCCGTCTGAGACATGTAAACGACCAATCTCAATTTGTCCTGCGTATCAAAGCCGCGACAGATGCGCAGGAGCTCAAGACGATTAAAGTGCTCTAAAATGGGAAGACTAAACAGAAACCACAAAAAACTGCAATATACCAGTTTTGTGTGAAATTTGGAGGAAATATAGAACTAAATAAAAGGGAATTCTTTTTAAAAAATATAAATATATATTTTATGTATATGTTTTTTACTATATATAATTGTGTGATGTATTGGCCACACTTCTCTCTGGATATCGGATATCGCCCATATTTTTTGCATTGAGTAAAAATGGTTTACTAGTTAAACTTTAAATATAATAGTTGCAGTAGTCAACAGATAATGTTGTATATCAGATAAACATCTTAAGCAAATAAAGCAAAGCTGACAAGGAACTGAACACTAACGATCATAAGAGGCCATTCTGTAATGGAGAGATAGCCGTGGGTCCCCTTCATCACCACACTGACTGAAATACACAATTGAGATAAGAAACAATCAGATAACGTTGGTATAGAGGACACAACAGCACAGAAACACTGTTTGTTTTTCTTTACAGCTTAACATTACATGTTCACACACATGTGATAAGAGCAAATAAATAATGAGGCCTACAGGTTAAATTCCAGTTGACATCTTGTTTGCTTGGTTGAATCAACACCACAAGCAGGTACGGCCCATCTCTCCAGGTTGTAGCAATCACATGATCCTTCCCAAAAGAAAGAAATAATGGTCATTACAAAACCTAAATGTCATTTTTCTAAATGATCAGTAGTAAATATAGGGTGCTTCATAAATGATATCCTGTGATATTTTATATTCCAGGGTTTCTGCATGTTTCATGGATCTGAATTTAAGACTTTAAGACCAACTAAAGAAAATTTAAGGAATCAAATGTGCATTTTGTTTTTATTTAGTACTGCCCCGAAGAAGCTCTTTGACAACACATCCTCGCATATATTCCACACGACAAAATAGTAACTGAATGATGCTGTTTTGAGGTTTACATTCCTTTGGTTTCTAATATGGTGTGTTGCTTTCTCAATGATCAATGACTGTTTGTGTAATAATGGAGTGGTGGTGATGTAGTGGACTAAAGCACATAACTGGTAATCTGATAATCAGAAAGATGCTGGTTCGATCCCCACAGCCACCACCATTGTGTGCTTGAGCAAGGCACTTAACTCCAGGTTGCTCCGGGGGGATTGTCCCTGTAATAAGTGCACTGTAAGTCGCTTTGGATAAAAGCGTCTGCTAAATGCATAAATGTAAAAATGTAAAATGTAATTGTTCACGAATCCCTGCTTTGTCCTGAGCAGTGAAGATGTCCAATGTTCTTAAAAAAATAAAACCCAACTGTAGTAAAATTATTTGGTTTCTCATCATCTCTGGCACATTTGAGTTCTTCCCAACAGTTGCTATATATGAGGTCCAGATTTTGATAATTGAGGGACTAATACACAACTATTACAACAGGTGCAAACAATTATTAATGCTCAAGAAGGCAACATAAGAAGAACCAAGGGTGCAAACTTTTGAACAGTGTGATTTGTGTAAATAAGAGTAAATGTTATGTGTTGCAGCTTTTGAAGGGCAGTACTACATAAAAAATATAATCTCTTATAGGCTATTGCATACATTCTGAAAGGGGTGTGGAAACTTATGAATACAAAGGGGTTATGCAAACTTCTGCACTTAACTGTATAGGCTAAATAGTTTGTGAAAATGTATATTTTCTTTTAGATTGAGTTTTTTCACGATTTAATCTCATTTTTGCTTTTTTTAAATGTACAAAATTCCATGTAGGCGATCCTATCCATATGTCATATTGGATGTGTAATTATGAAATGACTTCACAAAAATTCACAACATTGTAACCAAAAATTCAAAATACAACCCCACATCTGAATATATACAGTTAGTGCTTGTACTATGTAAAAAGTGCAGTGTAGCTCTCTAAATGTGACATTGTCTGATTTACCTCCGTGCTCGTGTGGAAAAGAACATTACAGAAAAATACTCGCTTACATATTCACGTGCTGCACAAAGAAATAGATCAGCTTCTTTCAGCTCGTTGTTGAAAACACATTTGTTATTGGTGCATTTCTACTTGTGCTGAATGACAGGATGACAAAGAGTGCACACCAAGTGTATGACATCATTGCCATGGTACATTTCAGCAGATTTGCAGAAAGACTAGAATGAAAGTATCGTCAAATCAACGTGCAACGCTTCAAAATTGCTTCTCTTCTCCGCAAACGTTAGCAAAGATAATAGCGAGAAGGAAACTGAGTACAACAAATGTAAGTAGAAAAAAATCAGTGAGCCTACCAGCTGAAACAAGGACATAATTACAATGTTTAGAGAATTGTCGGGACACCAGGACACACCTCTTCAAATAGGGACATCTGGTCACCCTACTTAAAACGCAATCCCTCATAACATTTAATGCCATGGCCTTATGAATTAAAGACTTGTTGCTCCGATGTAAGACCTTTTTAAGGCTTTATTTTGCAAAAGGGCGAATTAAGACTTTCAAAGTCCTTTTTAAGACCCGTGGAAACCCTGTATTCTTACCTTTGCTCTAGATGTGCCAGTGTCAGCAAGAGGGGAACTTGTGGAACTCTCAGCCTTATATTAAAAACAAACACAAGCTTTATCTAAAATGTCTGGAGTACAAAAAGGCTTTTAAAAAAGTTCTGCCGATCAATATTTCTACCTGAAACTCGCCTTCAACCGCAGTTCCTTTCACAGGTTTTGGCTCTGCTTTTGATTTCTGCAGATAAACATGTATTATTTTGTGAAAAGTACAGTCCATAATAACATTTCAAGGAATGTTCCAGGTTCATTACAAGCTCAATCAAAAGCATGTGTGGCATAATGTTGGTTGTTTTTTTAAAAAAGAAGCAAAAATCACTTTTACAATGAGACACTAACAATGGAAGTGAATGGGGCTAGTGAATAAACATTAAAATACACAGCGTTTTAACAGTATAGCCACAAGATGTCAACAATATACGTTAACATGATTTTGGTGTGATGAAAATGCTCAGTAACCTTATCTGTGTAAAGCTACAGTATATCCAATACTAGGATTAAAAGGTTGCAGTGTCATGAAAACAAAGTTGTAATATTGGATTTAACTATGCCTTGCCACATAGACTTCCCTTCAAAGATTATTACAAGTGATTTCTGTTCAATACTGAGGGACGAGTCAACATTTATCATTTGCTGAGGTAATCAAAAGTATGATATTCTATTCACTGCCTTATTAGACACTAACTTTTGAAGTGACATTTTTGATAGACAAATATGGCAACATCAATAAGCTGCTACATTATTAACTGAAATCAAATGTTGTGAACGTACATTGAGCATGGGGAAGAAGTGCATGTCGCTTTGACAAAGTAATCCGCTGTATTTGTGTTGAATATACTCTCCCGGTCCAAGAGGGTTCGGGTCTAGACTCACACCTCGACTCAGTGGTGTCTTGTCATATAGTTCCTGTTTGAGTAAACAAACAGACAAATGATAAACAAACAATATCACAAACATCTGCTTTATACAGTTAAGAAGCAGACAAGGGAGACTCACCTCAATATTGTTGTATTCATTGTGGCATAGGTAATACTTCAAAAACCACTGAATTGTGAACGTCACTTCCTCTGGACAACCAAAGGATGTCACTACAAGGAGATACGACACAAATAGGCCAGTCAGTATCAACAGAAATGTTTATTAGGCTTCATCTCTAGTCTATGTAGAAATAATCATACTTGATACCTTTCACTTGAATATCAGTGTCCTTGTACATGGATTTTCTTAATAATAAAGGTCTTGATGTCTGGAGAAGAGAAAACACAATTTAACTTTATTTTATTTGCACAGCACTTTTCAGTACAAATCACTCCAAAGCAACATAACAAAGACCCAAATCGTGCCTTAAAGGAATAGTTCACCCAAAACAACATGGGGATGAAAGTAAATGACAGCATTTTCATTTTGGGGTGAACTATCCCTTAATAACACATGCACTGAAACACTATACCATGATGCAAACAGAAGGCACTTCATGTTAAAATCTTTCCTTCATGGAAGTGCTCACTAGTAAACTAAACGGTTGCAATATGGCATTGTCTTACAGTGCCAGCCACTGGAAACCTCAGTGGAAATATTAGACCAGCTATAAATATTTGAGAAGACCTCATATTCTTACACCGATCAAATGGACAATCATAGGTGTTGACAAGATCACAAGCACATTGATTGGTCAGAAATACTGTACATAATGGATTATGGTAAACCGTTAAACTCCGCCAAAAATTAAAAAATAATAATAATAATATATATATATATATATATATATATATATATATATATATATATATATATATATATATTACTCACTACAGTCTTGAACAACACAAAATAGGTATCATTTGAAACATCATGAAGCTTAGAAGCTGTACTTTTCAATGCATGTAGGCATTATGACCAAAACTAGACAAGTGGTTTAAAATGTGCTGACAACTCAGAAATGATCCATTATGATAGTTTATTAAAAATTTGCAAAGCACATATTATTGTAATCAGTAAAAACACTAAACTCATCAATCAGCCATTTGTCATATGTCATTGGAAAGCTCTCAAAGAGTATAACACAACCAGCCTACAAAAAATAAACAAAACATAAATGATCACATAGCATTACTTAGGCGAGTATCCTAATTAACGAGCCCAGAGGTGGAAGTCATCCAAATATGGGCAGAAATGATCGTTCACTGTAATTATATATGGCCACCAGGAGATGGCGCCAAGTATATGACACAGATTTAATGATGACTCAAATGACACAGAATGGAATTTAATGAAATCTCTTTACTCATGCCTGCATGTTCTGGAGAAAGAGCAAACCTTTAATCATTGTGTTTGCATGTGTACTTATGTACAATTATTGTTTTATTTGTTTGAAAAGGCTTTTGGACACAAGGATAAATTATATTTGTAATGCTATCATTTTGTATTGCTTTGTCAGATCAAAACCAAATTCATACACAAGTACATTTGACATAATTGGAGACAGAGCTACCTTATTTACACCCTGAGATATATCATGTCAAATCAGAAAAAAGTACATTTTTGGCTCAAGTTTTTTGATTTTTTTTCTTCAATTCTGAAACTCTCAGCCTAAAACTGCTGAAAAATGATCAGAATCTATATAATTGAAAAGTTAAAAAAGTAAATATTGTTTTGATCTCTGTATTTTGAAGAGCTGCAGCATTGAACTAACAGGCTAGTGTGAGTCCCCATAGAGAGGAACATAGTTTAACAGTTTAAGGGTATAGGTATTAGGGGAGGTCATGTATCAAATACATGACTTCGACAATCGTCTCATAGCGTGATATTAATGTACCACTGGTTTTTAAATGTTGTCTTAATAACAGCAGAGTACAAAATCGCATTAGTCCTATCGCAAACCCATATGTGCTCATTTGTGATGCTAGCTGTTAGCATTTAGCCTCATCCCTCAGTCTCGTGTATTTATAATGAAAACCATCATCCACACTTACATTAAGCACTGTAATACTCCAAAGGCCCGTCTCTGGCGCGGCGTTAACACCGTCTAATGAGGAACTGATGAAGATAAATAGTATTAAACAGAGCAAACATCTGCAGTTATGAGTCCACCGGCGGCTACTAGCGGCCATGTTTACTGTTCAGTGACGCGTGCGCGAGCACACTCACCTGTGCGCGTGACACGACGCGTCACACTTGACTAAATTGTGGAAAAGCCGCTAAATTTGTCTCCTAATATAATCAATTTTCCCCATCTTATCATGTTTTATCATATATTTTTGTTATATTATATATGTCATTGTTTTTATCTTCTGTACAAAGATTATGTAATTTTGTTCAAAATTGTTTCTTTAACTGAAACTTTGTGGTCATTGTCATATTTTCTATTGTTAAAACATTTTAAACTTTAATTAAAAAAAAACATAAATCATTCCAAGTATAACACTATCTGTTCATTTTATTTTTAAAATCTTATTTTTATGCATTACAAATGATATTCATGATATTTATTTTAATTTTTTTTACATTTTCCTGTATTTATTTAATGCAATTGACATTGTCATAACATATATATGTTTTTACATAAATGGATCTTAACAATAAATATATATATATATATTATTTAAATCTATGGTTTTATGAATCTTATTTGGTAATTTAATAAACATATTTTTAATTTACCCTTCTGTGAAAATGTATTAATTAATTTGTTCTTATCCATCTTTCAATTGCAAATTCATTAATCACATCATCACATCAGATACTACAGAGAAATATTGTCTATTCTGTTTTGCTTCTATTGATACAGACAAATAAATAAAAGACAGATGCATTCAAAAAATTATTTAAAGTTTTACACTTTTTAATTTCATAGCAACTAAATTAAGTAATCTTTAACAAACTACAATGGAAAAAAAGTTTTTTTTTAAACACAATTCAGTTTGATTGAATTATGTTATGCAACCAAAATGCATAAATCAAAAAATAGGCTAAATTATTTTTTTGAGTGTGTGTGTGTGTGTGTGTGTGCGCAGTTTGTGTCTTTTGTACTTTTTGTTTTATTTGAAGACAATTGTATGTTAATAAGCGCTTATGTCTTCCTGATTTAAACTTACACTGTGTGTGTGCGTGTGTGTGTATATATATATATTTGTGCAATACATTTAGCATATTTAACTTATACATTTTTCTACAAAGTATAGGCCTACTTACTGAAATGAATGTCCAGATGCTATTATCTCCCTGATCCCATGTAAATAAGATTGGGAAGAAGGTTAAGAAAATGTATTATAATGTTAGTTTCTATATTACAAACAAATCTTTCATGCACAATGAAAAACAAAACAAAATATAAACCCTATAAATGTGTCACAAGGTAAACTTAACCTTGGTTTGTCCCTGTACTGACAAGGTCCTCTTGCCTTTAAGTCATGGGTAGTAAATACAGTGTCAGATGTTGTCACCACATGTATGAACAGAGCTGTGGGGAACTTCAACTGGATTTATTTTCAAATTCTGTAATTAATTACACACTTTTATAACAATCACAAATAAACAGAGATACTGTACGTGTACCTCAATCAGACGTACAGATTTTGAGTTACCTTGTGTCAGTTTATTTTTCTAAGTTAAAATGTAAATATATATACACACACACATACACACACAAAATGCACTTCTAATATACAAATTTGATTCTATGTACACATTTGTTTTTTCTAAATCAAAGATCACGAAAAGCTTATAATCATAATAAAGCTTAATTTTACAACATTTTGAAGACAATTACATTCTACTGTGTTACAAAATGGGAACAGTCTCTTATTCATCTTGGAAAACTGTAATATCACATTTTTGGGGGTCCTGTGCATTAACATACATTAAGGCATCAAGACAAAAGTGAATTCAATCACAGCTATAGAAACTGCTGTACATTTTGTATGACGTTAAACATGTCCTGAATACAAATCTGATCAGACCGTTCACACACTGTGAAACACATTGACAATTATATGATTTCAAATCCAACATGATGTCAAACAGGTTTGTAAAATTTCAATTTCATACATTTTATGCCGTTCAGTCAACAAACGACTAAGTTATGTAATTCTTTCGCTGACCCAAATCTGATGTGGAATCCAAGTCCAATTTCATGAGTTTGTTTGCTGTTAAAGGGACAGTTCACCCAAAAATGAATATTCTCTCATTACCGACTCACCCTCTTGCAGTCCCAGATGTGTATGACTTTCGTTCTTTCTGCTGAACACAAACAAAGGTTTTAAGAAGAATATTTAAGCTCTGAAGGTCCAAACAATGCAAGTGAATGGTGACCAGTACTTTGAAGCTCCAAAAGCACATAAATGTAGCATAAAAGTAATCCACACATCTCCAGTGGTTAAATCCATGTCTTCAGAAGAGATAGGATAGGTGTGGGTGAGCTCAAACAGTTCAATGTTTAAATCCGTCTTTCACCAAAAACAAGAAGAAGAAAATTAAACTAGAGATTGATCATAAAAAACGATTTAAATATTGATCTGTTTCTCACCCACACCTATCATATCAATTCTGAAGACACGGATTACATCTACATTTATGCATTTGGCAGACGCTTTTATCCAAAGCGACTTACAGTGTCCTTATTACAGGGACAATCCCCCCGGAGCAACCTGGAGTTAAGTGTCTTACTCAAGGGCCCAACAGTGGCATTTTGGTGGTGCTGGGGCTTGAACCCCCGACCTTCTGGTCAGTAAACCTGAGCCTCAGCCACTGAGCCACCACTGCCCCCATCAGGATTAAAAAAAAACTGGAGTCATATGGATCACTTTTATGCTGCCTTTATGTGCTTTTTAGAGCTTAAAAGTTCCAGTCACCATTCACTTGCTTTGTATAGTCCTACAGAGCTGAGATATTCTCTTGTGTGCAATTTTTTTCACTGTTATAATTTTGATCTAAATTAGATTTGGATCGAAAATGTAACAGCAAAAAAACAAATGCTGTTAAAATTGTTGTTAAGGGTACAGACTACAAACAACCAAATTTATGTTATTTTATGTGTCCCAGCTGAATAAGCAGAGTATACTATAAGTAAGCCATTTGTTGGTTGACTTCCCTGAAAAGTGTAAACACTGACGCTATAAAATCATATCAAAACATGGTTCCTGTTAACTAGTTTGAGCATCTGGGCCAGCCCAACATAGTGTGAGTTTGTTGTGGACTACCTGTTTGTCCGACCAATAAAAGACAGGAAGAATGTTTGGGAAACCTGTTTGAAAGTCATTATATTAGCCGTTCCATTTAGTGACACTGTGGGCACCTAAATGACACTTTAAACTCGGGAGCCAATTTTCGGATCATTCTTCCCATCTTTCGCCTCTTCTTTAGAGCAAACATGTTGTGTCGCTAGATATTTGCTGTGTCCCTGAACCTTCCCCGACTATTTCCACACTGTCCCGCACCAGGAGTTCGTGATCCAACAGTGGCGTATCGACAGCACTGCTCGCCCCCGTCCACGCATGTTCAACAGAGGAAACGACAACAACGTAACGATCATCTTCCTCAGCATCCGTGCTCTTGTGGACGTCTGCCGTCACGACGGATGTGTCTGCATTTTGACGGCTACAGGAGGGAGATGAGGTAAGGATGGGTTCCTCCTCCGGGGTGTCAGTTATTAATTCTTCCTCAGTGAAGCTGGTGTTGATGTAGATGATGTCTCTCCTGTTGCACACCTCGGGAAGCTTCCCCGCTAGAGTTTCTAGCCTCTCTAGCACCTGTGTGAAATCGGGTCTGTCCACCGTGTCAGTGCTCCAGCAACTGAACATGATGTCGTACCTGGACAACGGGAGCATGTTACATGTTGTCAGTGTTGGGGCACTACGCTACTAACTTAACATTTTTCAGTAGCCTGACAGTAGTTCAGGTATATGCTCAGTAGTGTTGTTTTTCCAGTAATGAGCTACATTTTCCAACGAGTTGTGCTGCAGCGTCACCGCAATGAAGACAACTGCTACTGAACTGGTTAAAATAAAAGATTCACGTAACCTAGCATTGGGAACTCCAACTCATTTTAGTGAGTCGGTTCGTTTGGACAGTTCAAGTAAATGAACTAGTTCACAAAAATGATTCACTAAATCACTTGAGCCCCTATGCAGCCTTAAAAGGTCTTTGCCTTATTTTTTTGAAGATAAATATTTAGTTCATTGCTGCCATTTTATGACTATATTTCGAGTCCGTAAAATAGGGGATTTTCTAGTTTTATTCGTTTATATTTAGTATAAATTTATGTTCAATTTTATGTTGTCATCCTAATTGTTTAATGTCACCCTTCTTCTTGAAATAGCTTCAATGTAATAAAGCTTCTTTTTTTAAGAGTAGTTTGAGTGTAGTTTAACTACTTATAGTTATGAGTAGTTACTTGTATTCTAGTAAAAATATCTAAATGTTCTTAAAACAAGATACATTTATTGATGAGCAAATTGCGTAAGATATTAAGACTTGTTTTCAGAGGAAAAGGCATCTTTTTTGGTCCATTTTTAACTAGTTTTACATACAAACCTCAATATAATTTAGATAAAAACAAGTAAAATAAACCTGCCAATTACTTAATGCACAGGTAATAATATATACGTTATACATATGCAAAATAAATAAATGAATAATTGAAAACAGCATGCAGATTTTCAGTGAATAACAACCTAAATGTATGCATGCATCTCATACAAAGCTATCCAATGGCTTCAGAAGACTTGAAATGTAGCACACAAGTCATATGGACTACTTTAATGATACTTTTATGTTGCCTTTTTGAGATTTTGAGCATTTGAGAGCCCCTGGTCACTGTCTTTTGGTGTTTAATTGAAGAAATGAAGTGATATTAGTTTGGAACAACAAGACGGTGAGCAAATGATGACAACATTTTAAATTTGATGAGCTATTTCTTTTTGTTTCCAAGCCAAAAATGACTTCAAACAGGATGTTTGTTTACTTTTAGGCTAATTTAACTTACGACCATGATCTAATTAAGATAGGATAACTATTGCATTTTAGAAGCAAACACAAACTCACAGTTCATCGAGACAGTCGTTTGGTTGTTTCAGTCGGTTGCCTTCAAGGAGATAATCATAAATTTCGTGGTTTTGTACGCCAGGGTACGGGGTCATGCCTCGGGTGGCTATTTCCCACATCGTCACTCCAAAGGCCCACTAAAAGACATTAAAAGATATCAAACATCAATAACTGTCATAAAACCCGCAAAAACAAACCACTAAAATTCCTGACTGGTTTTGAGGCTGATAATTGAGAAGTTTGTGTCACATGCGCAAGCATTTCCAGTTAAGATCAAAAGTATCTAGAATAAAGGAACTACAGAATAAGTCAAAACAACAGAATAAGTCTCACGGGTTTTAATATAACAGAACTAAGAGGGCTGGAATGACAGCAAGTTCTTACCACATCACTTTTGACAGTGAAGACTCTGTCGGCGAGGCTTTCCACAGCGATCCACTTGACGGGCATCTTTGCGATTCTGCCCTGTCTATAATAATCGCCGCTGTAGATCTTCTTAGACAGGCCAAAGTCAGCAACACACACGCTCATGTCATCACGCAACCTGGATGGAAAAAAATGTAAATCTGTCTAATATAGAAGACAAACACTGAGATTTTAAAAAGTTTAAACCAGTCTTTAAATAGTCACAATAACATCTCCTCAAATGAACGCTACGAAGACATTAGAAGAGTGTTTCTTCTAATTCGGGCAATTTTATGTCCTAGAAGTAGATTTTTACTTTTTTCTTTTTGTGTTATGAAGATGACATTAATCCTTTAATGCATACCTTGGGTCTTTAGTGACCCGGGACCTAATTCCACCACGTGTACCTCATCCAATTTTTAAGTTTTCTCTTTAATATTCCTAAACCTTTCTCTTCTGAATTGCATAACAAAACAAAAAAGTGTATAAGGTCATTAAAGACCAAAGATATGTAATAGTGTAATTTTTTGGGGGGTCTGGGTAGCTCAAAGAGTAAAGATGCTGACTACCACCCCTGGAGTCATGAGTTTGAATCCAGGGTGTGCTGAGTGACTCCAGCCAGGCCTCCTAAGCAACCAAATTGGCCCTGTTGTTAGGAAGGGTAGACTCACATGGGGTAACCTCCTCGTGGTGGTGATTAGTGGTTCTCGCTCTCAATGGGGCGTGTGGTGAGCTGTGTGTGGATCGCTGAGAGTAGCATGAGCCTCCACATGCTGTGAGTCTCCGTGGTGTCATGCACCGTGAGCCACGTGAGAAGAAGTGCAGATTGAGGTAACTGAGACTTGTCCTCCGCCACCCGGATTGAGGCGAGTCACTACGCCACCACAAGGACGTAGGGCGCATTGGGAATTCCAAATTGGGGAGAAAATAAAAATGGTGTCCTTTTTTATTGCACTTACATAAAACGTATTTTTATGATTATGTCATATCTATATTTTTACTTTGGATATTTGTTTATTACAAGACAAACGAGTACTCCATTCATACAAATTACTACAATATCACATTGATTTTCTATGTGACAGTGGTGCATTATCAGTATTCAATATGTGTGTACACACAATATACATGGTATTTCTTACTCAAGTTGGCACTGATACTGTACGTCACAAATTGAATAGATTTACATTTAACATTGCTATTTGACGAAGCAACATGGAAGTAAACTATAGCAAGTTTAACACATGAACCATGTGATATGATTACTGTCATTTGGTTGTACTACTGAAATTATGCAACAGTGCCTGTGAAAATGCATGTGTAGCTTGTGTGTAGAATAAGTGTTTACAGCCAGTTGCATCTCCTGAAATTTCAGTGTGGAAGTAATGAATCCTGTTCTATATTTGTATCGGCCATTCAATTTTGGCCGTGGAAGCTTGGCTGTGGGATGTTGTACGCACTTCAATTCCACTTAGATGTTGTTTTACACGTGCTTCTTTTATTAAATCTAGCGAAAACTTATGAAAGATATCTTGATGTAAATAAAGGTAACATTAATTCTAAAAGAAATTCACTTTAAAGAAAGGTTTCCCAAGCAAAATAAAGTTATACGAAGTGGTCAAAAATCGTATTTGCTCCACCTCAATCTTCCGACATTTTGCCATCCACCCCAAGAATCACCTCCTATGACATGGTTCATGAGTGTGTGTTTGTCTTTTGTTTAAGTTAATCATTAAAATATTATTCATGTCGTCAAGCCAGTTCTCGCCTCCTCCTTTCCATTGAACTGCGTTACACTGGTGCCGAAATCCGGGAAGGAGGAGGGATATGCCGTAGAGTTCTCGCCACTACCGTCCACCCCAATGGAGCAACCGCGGCCATCTGCAGGGGGACAGAGGAGCCCGGCCGCCTGGAAGCGGAGGAATGGCCACCGACCGCGAGGGGAGAAGGGGCTCCTAACCGACCACCTGGAGCGGTCAGGGCCGCTGCCAGGGGCGGAGGAGTCCCCTACCGCCGCTGAAACGCGGCGGTGTCTGAGACCGCTGGCCGCAAGCGGGGAGGGGCTCGCTGTTGACCGCCTGGAGCGGGAGAACCGCTGCCAGGGGCGGGGGGAGACCCCTTCTGCTCCCCGAGAACACGGCGGGGCGTTCCGTCCACCAGGGGCTGGAGGACTTCCTCCGATCCGCCCAGAGAGGCGCGGCTGTCGTCTGTTAGAGGGTGGAGGAGTGGCTGAGAAACAAGCTACGGCGTATCGGAGAACTGGCGAGTAAGTGGTTTTTTTTTTCCATCTCTCTCTCACTACCGATCCGCTTTAGCCTTTTCCCTCTCGTTTAAATTTTACAGTGTTTTTTGGGGGTACTACACTGTTACAGGAAGTACCCCCTCCCCCCCATTTGTACAAATAATAACAAAACTAGTGTAAGTGTGAAAAATGTTTTAACGAGACTTTTCTTTCTAGAAGTCCACAGTGCTTAAAGTGCCTGAAGTTAAAGAGACACCCATAAATAAAACTAATGTCTGACTTGGTAGTTGAAAAGACCATCATAGGGACATGAATTTCCCAAAAAATGTAATTACATTTTGAAATACATACATGCAGTTGCGCGCTGCAAGGTCGCGATGTAGGAAGTTTCTATTGCTGAGATACTCCATCCCACAAGCGATGTCAATCATAAACTTCAACAGCACCTGTGTCGGGAGATACTGGAAATACAGCACAACATCCTCTCAGACACATGAGTACGTTACTGTTTGGTTCACGCATGGACGAGTAATTTGACAGACCACCACAACATTCTTAACTTTTCATCATTTAGTAATGTTACTGATTGGCATCTTACGGCAGGGCTGTCCCCGAGACGGGATCGGAGCAGGAAGCTGTGCAGGTCTCCATACTTCATGAAGGGGAGCACAACCATCGGCTTGGGAAAGTGTCCTGAGCCCACCTCCAAACACACACCTAGGTGAACACAACAACATTATATTAACAAAAAGCGGTTGCTCTTACCTTGTTTTATGGACTATATGATGCATGCACATATTATTTAATATTTTGTGTTACATACATTGTACTATATCTGATATTATCAAATATTTCTGCTTTATTCAGTTAATAAAGCACTAAAAATGCACATTGAGGCCTGGGTATCTCAGCGAGTATTGGCGCCGACTACCACACCTGGAGTCACGAGTTTGAATCCAGGGCGTGCTGAGTGACTCCAGCCAGGTCTCCTAAGCAACCATATTGGCCTGGTTGCTAGAGAGGGTCAAGTCACATGCGGTAACCTCCTCGTGTTCGCTATAATGTGGTTCTCGCTCTCAGTGGGGCGTGCGGTCAGTTGTGCGGATGCCGCGGAGAATAGCGAAGCCTCCACATGCGCTATGTCTCCATGGTAACGAGCCCAACAAGCCACTTGATAAGATGCGCGGATTGACGGTCTCAGCCGCGGAGGCAACTGAGGTTCGTCCTCCGCCACCTGGATTGAGGCGAGTCACTACGCCACCACGAGGATTTTGAGTGCATTGGGAATTCGGCATTCCAAATTCGGGAGAAATAAAAAAACTTTCTCAATCCGCACATCTCACCACGTGGCACGTTGTGCATGACACCGTGGAGACTTGCAGCATGTGGAGGCTCATGCTACTCTCCACGATTAAGACACAACTTACCACACGCCCCATTGAGTGTGAGAACCACCAATCATGACCACGAGGAGGTTACCCCATGTGACTATCCGCCCTAGCAACTGGCCAATTTGGTTGCTTATGAGACCTGGCTGGAGTCGCTCAGCACACCTGTATTCGAACTCGCGACTCCAGGTGTGATAGGTGCAATACTCGCTGAGCTACACAGTCCCCCTAGGTACCATCTGGTTTTTGATTTGTTTTGTAGAAATCACAGTGTATGAGATCTGAATGCAGATTTAACTTAAAGAAATGTTCTTCAGTAATACTAGCTACTCTAGTGTGACAAATTGCTTGTTGTAATATGACACGGTACACAAAGAAAAAATACAGCATTTCTTTCCGATCAGATTTACTTACCCAGGAGTCTGATGACATTCAGGTGGTTGAAATCCTTCATGCAAGCAGCCTCATTCAGAAACTCTTCAATCTCTCTCTGAGAGAAGTTATCCACTGGAAGAACAAATCACCAGAGGCCGAAATCAATGGGTGCTTGGGCCAAAATGCTACCAAAAGTGACTAAAATGCTATTTAGAGGTCTATTTAGTTATATAGACATTACATTTATGCATTTGGCAGATGCTTTTATCCAATGTGACTTACAGTGCCCTTATTACAGGGACAATCCCCAGAGCAACCTGGAGTTAAGTGCCTTGCTCAAGGACACAATGGTGGTGGCTGTGGGGATCGAACCAGCGATCTTCCGATTAACAGTTATGTGCTTTAGCCCACTATACCACCACCACTAGACATCACATAAATATGAGCGCCTTTGCAGACCTTGTATCAATTGGTAGCTTTCAGATTAGTTCACTCAAGATTGTTGCTGAATGCAGAACTAACGTGATCAGGAAAAACATGCTCCTATAAAAGTGAAACATGCTGTTCAAAATCAACTCCAGGGAGCAAATATTATTTTCCCCTAATGACCTTTTGTCTAAAATATGCACACTTAAATGTCTTTCATACGTACTTCTTATATTATACTTGACACCAAAAAAAAAAAAAAGCACAATACAACTCACATTTCATGGTCTTCACTGCAACTTTTTCACTGGTTCCATCAGGTTGACTCAGATGTCCCTCCATTACTGATCCAAACTCACCTATAAGAAGAGACATCAGATCACTACAGTAGATCCGTCTGAGGTGAAACACAACAACAACAACACACCAGAAAGTCTTCTCGTCTTCTCACCTTCTCCAAGGACTTTACCGATGGACAGCAGGTTCCTAAGGATCATCACGTCTTGGAGTTTAGCTAGAAGCTCGCTACTGATGTCCATACTGGCAACTAAGAGAGCAACAAATTCTCTATAACTCTATAATATCTATATTGAATCCTGCCGTTTTATGTTTGATACAAATAAAGTGTCATATTTCTTGACGTACGTGTGATTTCGATAGCGGAGCGGTTATAGGACCTCTGAGGGCTGAACTCAACGATTGAAGTAAGTTTATCATCAGTTCCATATAAAAACCTGTAGGGGGCACCAGTTTTATATGGTTACACAAACAGCACAATCACATCATAATACACCGTATAAACACAAAATGATTCATTTAGATTCATTATTATACGTAAGAGACATAAACTACATAAAAGACTAAAAATGACTTTTGTCACTGCTTGGGGTTACTCTTCTTTTGAAGACATTACTAAATGCTTTCTTGTTCAAAAGTGACAATACATTTATAATATATCATATTATATGGCCCCATTAAGTAACCGTAAGTTAAAGTGAATGTGGAATCAAAACTGACTCTATCTACTTTCTAAATGGATGTTCCAGGTTCAATACAAGTTAAGCTCAATCGACAGCATTTGAAGCATTCTGTTGATTACCATAAAAATAAATCGACCATTTTTTCGTTTATTAAAAAGAAAGAAGCAAAAATGTCAGTTACAGTGAGGCACTTACAATGGAAGTGAACGGGGGCCAGGGCTGGACTGGGAAGAGAAATCGGCCCGGGATTTTACATGGCAACTGGCCCAACTGTTGAGTTTGTGGTTGGGTTGGTTTGGGGTGTTAATGGGTGTTCGCTGTCCTTCTCTGCATATCGCGGCGCCTCATTGTTGCTTATCGCGGCCCATTCGGCACGTTTCGCGGCCGACCCACCGGCCCGCTCGGTTCTACCTATGGCCATTCCACCCCTGATTGGCCACAAAGTGTGTCGGCCCACCGGGAAAATGCCTGGTATGCCAGTCCAGCCCTGATGGGGGCCGATGCTTAAATGTTAAAATACTCACCGTTTCATAAGGTATTGCCACAAGACGTAAACAATATCCAAGTAAACATGCTTTTAGCGTGATTAAATCAGGGATTTATTGGTGTTAGGGCATTTACCAGATTACAAGATTTACTATGTTACTATTTCATGATAACAAAAGTTGTAATATTGGAAATAACTTTACACAGATATGGTTATTAAGCAATTTTAACACACTACAGTCATATTAATGTTTACGTCATGTGGCTATACATTTGAAACGGTGTATTTTAGCGTTAGCGGTATGGCCCCATTCGCTTCCATTGTAAGTGTCTTGCTGTAACTATGATTTTTGCTTTTTTTGAATAAACAAGGGATGATTCAAAATAATTTTTTGTGGTAAACAACATTACAAAAGCTACAAATGCTGTCGATTGAGCCTGGAGCGTTCCTTTAATACACGTTCCTGGTGTTATTGTGTACGGTTCAAACTTTTACATTATTCCGAAGATAAAAATGTTTGTGAATTTCTACCAAAATATCATAACTTGCTCGGTCTCTGAAATTAGTTTTCTTTTCAGCCTTCTTTATTTTCAACCTCTCCCCTCCAACCACATGTCATATCATCATATATACTTTTGACCATCCAATCAATGCCTGAAGGATAAAATCGATTCATTTAAAGGGATAGTTCACCCAAAAATGAAAATAATCTCATCATTAAATCATCCTCATGCCATCCCAGATTTGTATGACTTACTTTCTTCTAGGTGAGAGACGGTTCAGTATTTAAGTCCTTTTTACTATAAATTCTCCTCCCTGCCAAGTCTCCAATTCATAGTAATTTATAGTAAATAAATTTAGTATTGACTTTAGTATTGATATGTTTCTTACCCACACCTATCACATCACTTCAGAAGACATGGATTAAACCACTGGAGTCATATGGATTACTTTTATGCTGCTTTTATGTGCTTTTTGGAGCTTCAAAGTTTTGGACTCTGTTGACTTGCATTGTATGGAGCTACAGAGCTGAAATATTCTTCTAAAAATCTTTGTTTGTGTTCTGCAGAAGAAAGAAAGTCATACACATCTAGAATGACATGAGGGGGAGTAAATGATGAGACTATTTCCGTTTTTGGGTGAACTGTTCATTTAAACATCCTGTTTCATTTTGAAAATAAGTCACATTGCAGAAGTTAAATGGGTTGTGTATTCAGATTTACTTCAATACACTAAAGTTTTGGAAGCTGGTATCCTGACTAGTCATCTTAAATACCTTAACCAGCAGGATTTCCTTCGTCAACAAGCTTTATGAGAAAGTCCATGTCTATTGACCTGCTTCAAGTGTTGCTAAAATAAATAAATAAATAAATAAACCGTTCTACTGTTCCACCAGCTTGACCAGAACTGAACCATATTCTGGAAAGAGTTGTTGAAGGCTGGTCGTTTCAGCAATTGGGACCCAGAACTGTCAACATTTGGCTACTAAATGAATGGATCTTTTATTCCTTCCCATTTTCTCCCTAATTTGGAATGCCCAATTCCCAAAGCGGTCCAAGTCCTCGTGGTGACGTAGTTACTCGCATCAATCCGGGTGGCGGAGGACGAATCTCTGATGTTACCGTGGAGACGTGGCGCGTGTGGAGGCTTCACGCTATTCTCCGCGGCATCCACCCACAACTCACCACACGCCCCGACGAAAGCGAGAACCACATTATAGAGACCACGAGGAGGTTACCCCATGTAACTATAGCCTCCCTAGCAACCGGGCCAATTTGGTTGCTTAGGAGACCTGACTGGAGTCACTCAGCACGCCCTGGATTTGAACTCACGACTCCAGGTGTGGCAGTCAGCGTCTTTACTTGCTGAGCTACCCCCCTGAATTAGTGGATCTTCAACTACCACCTCCCCCACTACATTCTATAGGATTCCAGAGAAAGAGGGAGGTAACAGCTGTTGTTGTTCATCCGTCTTGCAAACAACTGGAGGTCATTTGAAGCTCTTTTCTCAGCGCTGTCTGTGCCAACTCCGGCCTCAACAATTTTGTTTTTACTAGAAGTCACGCTGTTTTCAAAGACCAAGCATCACTCGTGCTCCACTTCTCTGTCCTGAAGCCTTCAATTTCCTGTCCCACATGCACTGCAAGGAACATACTTTGGCCTCTCCAATAGTTATTAAAGTTATTACATTTTAATGAAAGGTTACCAATGAGAAACTGTTTTTCTAAGACCAGGAACGTGTATTAAGAAAAAAATACAAATGTATTCAATTTTGGGGTGATTATAAGAAAAGGATGGCAAAGAACTCACCGCAAATAAGAACTATTGCGCAACCACACGGCCACTAACAACACGATCATCAAAAGACAGAAACCGCAAACCACTCCAAGCACAATATAAGCAGAGTCTGGATGATTGGGAACTGGAGTCGTGAACGGTGACTCGGTAGATTCTGCAACCAAAACACACACATGCATGTGCTACATGATCTACATGAAGGGACAGTTCATCCAAACATTTAAATGCCAACTTTCGTTATCTTTCACTCACAAGTAAATGGTGACTAAGTTTCAAAATCCTGGAATAAATGTGGCAGTCTATGATTAGTATTAATACTATCCATGATCTGTATTCCCGTTCTAGCCCACTAATGGCATTTTAGCACAGAGTCCAGTTCTACAGTTTAAGCTTTCTCTGTTTCTTCATCCATCAAATAGGTGATGATGTGTCACATGACCCTCTCTCTGGATCCTAAACTTTGATGCACATCCTTCCTGGTTGTTGCAAGACTAATTTTAGGTCTTTTAAAGAAGTTTATATTTGATATTCAAGTTGACTGTGGGCGCGTTTCTGAAAGGAAATGAGGTATTTATTGCAATTAGTTTGCAAAACAACACAATGCAGAAGGATGCCTTCCGGAGGGAAGCAATGTTTTCTTTTTAAGGACTAATTCACTTTTCCTGCGATGCCTTGAAGTACTAAAAATTTACTTCATTAAAACTGACTCATTGAGCAGCACTGCGATTGCCGTGGGCTACATTTATCTAAATTCTTTAAGCTGGTGATTAGTTTGCTGATGAAGGCTGTCATATGTGTTGTCTAGACCAACTAGCTTTCAAATTGGGGCCACTAGGAGGTGCTAAGGGGTCTGCAGAAAAAAAAGACCCAATTTGGCAATATTATTCTTTCATTCTGCTTTTTTAAAGAGTATAAATATATTTTAATTAAATTCAATAAAAAAATACTACAATTATTCAGGTTTGCACATCTAATATTACTGTAACAGTGGGTATAAAAAGATGTGCGCCCAACTTAATACAAAGTAATATTTTACAGATAATTTATTTTCATTTTCTTAAATTTTCTTTATTACAAAATAGCAGCCAGTTATTTAATTTTGCAAACCACACATTGTCTTTATAATATAACACGTACTTTTTTTCCTCACACAGTTTAAAAGGGAATTTATATGTAAAATATAGAACTGACTATATATTTTTGAAAAAGGGTCCAGAGAAAGGGGAACATCATGTTTGGGGGTCCTTGGCATCAAAGAGTAAAAAAAGTAAATAAAAAAAAAACCCTGGTCTAGACCACGTAAAAAGATAAAGTGAAAATAAAATCAAACTAAAAAGCAAATAAAATTTAAATAAAAAACTTAATTAAATTAAAACTAAAACATTATAAAAAAAAAAGTTAATACCATTTTTTTTTATAAAATACAAAATATAAAAAATGCAAACAAAATACAATTAAACAAAATAAATAAAAAGCAATATATAAAAAACAAAACAAAAACAAACAAAAATAAAATAACAAATAAAAACAAAATTAAACAAAAGCCAATTAACAATTGTATTAAATAAAACCAAAATAAAACAGAATATAAAATAAATTAAAAAAATATATACAAAATAAAATAAAATAAACAAAACATGCTTTCAGAGAGATCTCTTATTATTTTTTGGCTGTGCCTTTGGCCAACACAGCAACGCTAAATGTTTTGGCATGTGTTACTTCTAGGAAAGCGTAGGGGAACGGATCTTGAGTGTACTCACCTGTGTCTGCTATGAAGAGCCAGTAGCGTGATGATTTAGTCCCACAGCCGGTCTGAGTGCATGCCACGACCTCCACACTGTATGTGGTGTTAAACACCTGCAGAGTAACTGTGGCCTCTGTAGTCATGCTGTGAATCTGAAACCCACAGATACATTCAATATTTTCATATTTAATCATATTTTATTTCCAATTAGCCATGTAAAAAGCACGACAATGTACAGTTAGCCATGCAATATCACAAAATAACCCCTTCATGGTGATACAAGATCCCTCTGCTTTGCCTACTTGTTTTTGTACATGAGCTTCATGTGGTAACATCTAAATTAATTTCATTTACAAATAGTACTTTTTATTAAAGTTAAAAGTATTATGTAACATGTCAGAATCAACCAGCCTATTTCAGGTTTCTCCAGCAAAACTATCATTTTTTATGTCAAGGTTTACGTCAGGTAGAGAAATAGCTCTTTAAAGAAACAACTGCAGGTTATCACTTCTTACAGTGCATTTTAAAATACACTTTATGCATTTGCAACTTCATAAACATCCGTATTTTTCCTAATTCCCCTTTTGAGTTTAATATTGTTTAGTGTTGGAGGAGAAAAACATGATTTATGTTAAATCACACAAACAACAGTGTATAAAAACAAAACTTGAAGGCGAAACTTGGATTGAAGAAAAAAAGGAAGTAGTTTTTTGTAGATTCGTGAAAGGGTCACATGCAGGGCGCATGGAGGTTAACATCTTAGCATGTGACACATCGATGGCCATGATTGCGTAAAGTTGACATTGTCACATCTGTTCCCTAAACCTGAAGACATGCTGACACATACATTAAAACTGTGACAGCGCGCTCTTCAATTATCATCGCTCGCGGTTGCATCCACTAATGAAAAAACAGATCTCAAAATAAGAAGTGAGCTGTTCTAGGGGTCCTAAGAAGTACATGTGCTACATGTCTCCTGTGGAGCATCTTAACTGCAGTTATGCCTCTGGTCAGCGGTTTACACAAGCAATTAAATTCAACAGATTTTCCTAGCCTGAAGTGCTGCCTATGACCCGATGCCCCACCAACAACTCTTGATTAAAACCAGAAACCTACATCCCTCCAGGTGTCTTTGGATGTGTACATTTCAAATCATTAACTTAATTAAGAACATATTAAATATATTAATAATGGGCCTATTTTGAAGGGCCTGGGTAGCTCAGCGAGTATTGACGCTGACTATCACACCTGGAGTTTTGTAATCTCTCCACCTAATCCTGGGTCTTCCCCGAGGCCTCCTCCCAGCTGGACGTGCCTGAAACACCTCCCTAGGGAGGCAGCCAGGGGACATCCTTACCAGATGCCCAAACCACCTCAACTGACTCCTTTCGACGCAAAGGAGCAGCGGCTCTACTCCGAGCTCCTCACGGATGACTGAGCTCCTCACCCTATCTCTAAGGGAGAAGCCCGCCACCCTTCTGAGGAAGCCCATTTCGGCCGCTTGTACTCGCGACCTAGTTCTTTCGGTCATGACCCAGCCTTCATGACCATAGGTGAGGGTAGGAACAAAAATTGACCGGTAGATCGAGAGCTTTGCCTTCCGGCTCAGCTCTCTTTTTGTGACAACGGTGCGATAGAGCGAGTGCAATACCGCCCCCACTGCCCCGACTCTCCGGCCAACCTCCCGCTCCATTGTCCCCTCACTCGTGAACAAGACCCCGAGGTACTTGAACGCCTTCACTTGTTTTCCAAGAACCCAAATATAAATGTAGAACAAGCACTGACGTGCGGTCTGGGTAGGCAAACTAGGCACTGCCTACCCTGCCAAAATTCACAAATAAAATGTTTATTAAATAATAAAACTTGTCTTTGTATTTTTACTTTTTATTCTTGTGATTTATATATGCAATATGTGTGTTATTCCAATTGTTTAGACGTTATGATGACAAATGTAGCAGTTACGCATAATCAACTAAAAACAAATGGTAGAATAAGCAGTGCTTTTACAGTCCATTCATTGCAGACGACACGCGGAAAACCCATGTTGCGCATGCGCACTTCGATCCTGTATTCTTTAACATGTACGGCAAAAAGCACAAATCTGCTGTGCCTTTTGACGTAAATATGTTATACCCGTAATCATCTCCGTTACGTATCAGACATGGACCAATTAAAATCGAGATATTCCTGGACATTTGCGTAGCTAACGTCATTACACCACAGCTAGCGTACATGCCTAATCCCCGCCAAATTCAAAATCAAAATGACAGCACCAGCCGTAATCACGGAATTAAGAATTTTTTCCAAGCTCGATTTTAATTCGAAATATGAGTTAATTGCAAGAGGGAGGTCTACGCCAGCCTTAGATGGACTAGAACAGCAAAAGGGCCCAAAAATTATCCGATCATTTCAAACTGATTGTATGTAAGAAAAGATTGGCTATGTGGCTGCGCTAACAATCAGCGGCTGTACTGCTATCCCTGCCTGCTTATTTCAACCAGTCAGACTGTGTGGACTTCAGCGGGATATTGTGATTTGAACAACCTGCCCGCAGCTTTAACCAAGCATGAAAAGTCGTCAGCTCACATCCAGTGTCAAATTACACTGAAAACCTTTGGAAAATCTCGGATCGACCTTGCACTTGATGAGCAAAGGAAGCTGAATATAACCTACCACAATGAAAAGGTAAAGGATTGTTGTATTGTATCTTCTGTTATAAAGATGAAGATTGCACATAAAAAAATAAGCACATAATGTTGTAAAAAATAAACAACTTATGTTCTGTTATATATTCTGTGTTTTGACTACTGAATTTTGTATAATAATATCTAATGAAGATATATTAACAAAATCGTATATATTATAACACATATATAAAATACATACATTTCTTGATATGCCGCGCTTGTGCGTAACGTTCACTGTGTGTGTGTGTGTGTGTGTGTGTATGTGTGTGTGTGTCTGTGATAGAGAGAGAGAGAGAGAGAGAGAGAGAGTGTACACGATATACGTCCTGATTTTTTTATTTTTTTTTTATTGACAAATAATTCATCCTGATTTTTACATTTCTTGATATGCCGCGCTTGTGTGTAACGTTCACTGTTATTACGTATTATTAGCTTAAACAATAAATCAGGTAATCTGGCTTTCATAACTCAGTGCCTAGCCTCTTTAAGACATCACCGCACGTCACTGAGAACAAGATAATCTGCCATTCATGAAGAGCTCTTGGCAATGCCAGATACTTAATAAACTAAACTGGTCATGGTTGTGAGGAAGTGTAACAGGTGTCGGGACTGAGCCCACTGGGATTACACTCATTTCCAGTTACTGTTGTTTTCACAAAGGTCACAGTGACATGTAGGTCAGTCATGGCTGTAGAATACAGCAGACTGTTAATCGTATCCATTGATGCGTCGTCAAATTCCTGGTCATTCGGCAGTGAGTCATGGCAGACAAAAACAAATGATTTTTTTACACACTGTCGGTTTCCTGCTACTAGGACAGAAACAGGAAGTACACCATTGTGCCCGCAGACAACTACCATGCTGTGTTACAAAGACACTCCCACATGATTGGTCACTGGACATTGACAAACACCACACAGGGCATTCAGAGGAGATAAACTGTGGCTTTGCCGATTATTTGAGTATACTTATACGAGTGATTGACAAATAAGTTTGTCTGAGATAATAAAAATTTGAAATCTTTTAAAAATGTGCATTAAATTTGTGAAAATGGCAAGAAGTTTTGTTAGTGTTCGTCCATTTGACGTGAAATTTTTGACTTGTGAAAAGTTTGTCTTTTCATAAATATCTCAAAATATCTTATATTTTTCTATCTGATATACTGAATAACTTCACAAAAATCAAGAGTGTCTAAAAGGGTCCTCTTTGTTTTATGGTTTTCTTTACACCAGAGTTTAATTTAATGATTTGAGAAAAATTTTATTATTAAATATAAATAATATTTTACTACAAAACTCAGATAACCGCTCTGTACAATCTTGTGGTGAGAAGAGTATAATCTCTGAATGCTGTTCTGAGATGCGGGTTGACACTGTTTTGGCGGCACGAGGTGGACCTACGCAATATTAGGCAGGTGGTTTTAATGTTATGGCTGATCGGTGTAGATCCTGACCAAAAAAATTAATAGAAATGAGGGTCACATCACGGACTGACATAAATGATTTTTGACTACAACCAAACTTGTTAATTCTCTACACCCCATAATGCAAACAAATAGGTGAAATTTGAACTATAAACTATATCTATAACATTGGGGGCGGCTGTGGCTAAGATGTTCGAGCGGGTCGGCCGCTAATCGCAGGGTTGGCGGTTCGATTCCTGGCCCACACAACTCCACATGCTGAAGTGTCCTTGGGCAAGACACTGAACCCCAAGTTGCTCCCAATGGCAGGCTAGCACCTTGCATGGCAGCTCTGCCATCATTGGTGTATGAATGTGCGTGTGAATGTATGTGTGAATGGGACACAGTGTACATTTACATTTATGCATTTGGCAGACGCTTTTATCCAAAGTGACTTACAGTGCCCTTATTACAGGAACAATCCCCCCGGAGCAACCTGGAGTTAAGTGTCTTACTCAAGGACACAATGGTGGTGGCTGTGGGGATCGAACCAGTGTCCTTCTGATTAACAGTCATGTGCTTTAGACCACTACACCACTAAGGTTAAAAAAAAAGTGCTATATAAGTGCAGATCATTTACCATTTAAAGGATAATGTACAGAATCGCAAAATAAAACTGGATAGGGTGATCAGAACCCTGAAATGTAGCAGAAATGATTAAACTCAAAATACTGAATATTCATTGACAAAATCATAGTCGCCATTGATTAACACTAATAAATACGAATATTTGCTGAGCTCACAGAACGGGGCATCATGTCAAGCTGATCCGCAATACAAAGACATCCTAAACATAATAAGACGGGACTACTGTAATGCTCTCATTGCAGGCCTCCCTGCATGTGCTATTAGACCTCTCCAAATGATCCAGAATGCAGCAGCACGTCTGGTCTTTAATGAACCAAAGAGAGCACATGTTACACCACTCCTCGTATCTCTCCACTGGCTGCCGGTTGATGCACATATCAAACTCAAGGTTCTGATGCTGGCATACAAAACACTCACTGGATCTGCTCCAGCATACCTAAAAACATTTATGCAGAGCTACACACCCACCAGAAGCCTGCGGTCGGCTAATGAACATCGCCTTGTCGTACCAAAACAAAGATGCACCAAAACATTTTCCCGGACTTTCAGTTTCATCATACCACGAAGGTGGAATGATCTTCCCAACTCAATCCATGAAGCAGACTCACTCTCTATCTTCAAAAAAAGGCTAAAAACACATCTTTTCCAAAAACAATTAACCGGTCACAAAAAAAACAAAAAACCTTATTTACATTTCTTTTTACACTTAAATCTGTTTTGTGTACTATTCTGATGATAGTGAAACTTTGTAGTATGGCACTTTTCATACCACTGTCTCCTTAAGATGATTCGCTGATGTTCTTCCTCTTTTGTAAGTCGCTTTGCATAAAAGCATCAGCCAAATAAATAAATGTAATGTAAACATAATACATAAATACATCATTTGCTTGAGGAGCGTTCAACAACTCAAACTTCCACACTCTGGCATGCTAAAGGACACTGTAAAAACCAATTATCTCAGACTGGGAAATATAAGCTCTTTCATCTGTATTTACAAGCTCTTTAGAGACAACGAAGTGAAGAACAGATGTTTCATTTTTATTGTCTCCAGCGACTTTTCACCACTTCAGGCCACTTTCTCCAGCTGTGAATGCAGATTTGTTAAAGACAGCAATAAACATCAATGGCTACACACAGTATATCTACATATATTAGAACAACTATAAAGTTTATTTAGGGGATTTTTGCTCCTGTTCTAAGAACCACAAAGTTTGATAAATGACAGAACTTCTTTGCCATCAAGTGGAAGAACAGCTTTGACAACATGAAACACAAAGAATTAAATAATGTGTATATTTCTGCGATATATAAGTGAAAAAATATGTAACCCTTACTTTACTTTGAGGAGCAGTGTAACATCGTATACTCCATTTAAATCTCACATTCTTCTATCTTTTTAATTCAGGCAGGTTTTGATTGTCGCACAATAACTGAGAAACTACATTAAAAATGTGTACTTTTTTTTAAAAGTACATAAGTATAAACTGGTGGCCAAAGGTTTGGATGTACAGATTTTGCTCTTATGGAAATAAATTGGTACTTTTATTCACCAAAGTGGCATTCAACTGATCACAGTGTATAGTCAGGACATTAATAATGTAAACAATTACTATTACAATTTAAAATTCTTGGCGAGTTGTGTGTGGATCGCGGAGAGTAGCATGAGCCTCCACATGCTGTGAGTCTCCGCGGTGTCATGCACAACGAGTCACGTGATAAAATGCGCGGATTGACGGTCTCAGAAGAAGAGGTAACAGAGACTTGTCCTCCGCCACCCGGATTAAGGTGAGTAACTGCACCACCAAGAGGACCTACTAAGTAGTGTAAATTGGGCATTACAAATTGGGAAAAAAGGGGATAAAATTTGTACATGCTCAAATTCATTTTAACCTGAAATCTTTGTTGTTTTGATGTATGATGATTTGCTTGCTTCTAAATAAAAACAGAGGCTTGTGATTGAAACTACACAATGTGAAAGCATAATATGTGGTCTTGTTTCACAAAGTTCATAAAATTTAGTTAGAACGCAAAATATGATCCGCAAACTCGACTACTAACCTTGTTTGTCCGTGTCCCATGTTTGATAGTGACATCATATCCTTGCAAGATTCCGTTCAGCTTCTCAGGGGGCGGAGCTTCCCACCGGATCATCAACATAGAATTGTTGACATGAACTGTCAGATTTTGGGGGGCCTCAGATGGGACTGAAATACATTTAGGAAAGGTAATTAAGAAAATGGCTTCATTTTATTCATTTAAAACACTACCAAATAAAAATCGTGGAACCAATTTCAGAGCTTAGTATGACATAAGACTCATTGTTGTTCAAACAAGAATACAGAGGAAATCCTTTATGGACACACCCCACAGCTAAAGCCTTTTCTGACTACAAGGTCACTCCCATTCCCATTCGGCTTTTGGAAAACTCTTGGATATGAAAGACATAATTAAATACTGCAGAAATTAAAAAAAGCGACTATCGGCACTGATTAAACTGGGAAACCAATATATCAGTCTACCTCTAATACTTCATAATATTCCTGCAATAAATAGCATGTACACCGTGCACATATTGTCCGTGTACATGGACGAATGCACGAATAACCGTATGACCCACTACATTTGCCCATATGCAGAATACAATTAAGGATACTGCAAAGAAAACTGTATCTTGGATCACAGCCATGATCTTTGAATAGTTTGTCTCGAAAGAGTTTTGAGTTGTCACGCACCTCCCCCTGTGGTGTTGCTCTGGATCCAGGCACTGGGCGGTGATGAGCCGATCTCATTGGTGCAGGACACGCACATGTCGTACCAAGTCATGGCTCTGAGGTTGCCAATTTCATACTGGAAGGGTGGTACCGATGTCTTGCGAACAATAGTGGGGTGGGCCGACTCTCGACCAAGCTCTCGTACCTTGAAGTGACAGAGGACTTACATTTTTATCATACATTGCATCAAGGGAGTGGTGGTGGCATAGTGGCTAAAGCACAGGGCTGTTAATCAGAAGGTCGCTGGTTCGAACCCCACAGCCACCACCATTGTGTCCTTGAGCAAGGCACTTAACTCCAGGTTGCTCCGGGGGGATTGTCCCTGTAATAAGTGCACTGTAAGTCCCTTTGGATAAAAGCGTCTGCCAAATGCATAAATGTAAATGCAATGACTTAAGGATAAAATAGCTAGTGAGTGTATATCATTTTAAACATATTTATTAAAAGTACTCTTTTGGTGTAAAATGTTTTAATATGGAACAAATGCTTTACATTCTTGTGTCTTTTACCGTGATTAAGCAGGTGCTCAGAGGAGAGAAGCCATCGTGCCCTGGTGTCCAGCTCAAGACGAGTTTATTTGCCTCACGTTTAACTACAGTGACCTCAGACACTTTCTCAGGAAGCTCTGATAAAACATTAATAAAGGAAGTGAATCTATATGTGTTTTTTTTACAAGCATGAGAAAAATATTCACTCTCAGATTCAACACCTTTTTGGTAGGTCTTGGTTGTGGAATTGGTTAATTTAGGTGCCATTGTATCGCATGTTGACATAGCTTTACCTTTGATATTGATGTGAGCCTCTCTGGATACTGTGAGGCCTTTTTCATTGTGAGCTTCACAGCTGTACAGGGTGGGTTCATTTACACCTGCAGAGAAGAGACAATGTTAAATATTTTCTAAAGTACTTCTGTTGGTACGAGAGGCTGAATACTTCTTGCCCAACTGATTTCAGGAGTTTGTAGCAGTACTATCACTGTCCTAACAATGGAAAGCCATATGAACAAACCCTTAAACCTATAGTATTAAACCTTGCTCCTATATAGACCCTAAAATAAAGAACAATCTGCGTTCCATAAGGATTTAATCAGGAAAGGAATTATTTTACTTAAAAATGGTACAATTATGCATTATATGGGACGATTCCTTATTATATACGGGATGGTTGGTAACCATAGCAACCATCCGAAACACCCTAGCACTGTTGCACCAAGTTTTTAATGTACAAGCACCCCTCAAATTTTCCCATTTGGTGCTACTAGTGACCCAGAAAATAACAGCGATCAGAGTCTGCGGGTCTGTGAAATGTCATCGATTGCATAACAAGTGCAACCAAATTCTCAGTCGTGCTGTCCGAACACATGCAGTGATGTGTAACCTTCACACAGTGTCACACAGTAAGAGTCTTTCAGTGCCACTCCACCACAACGCTCCAGTCCCACACGGACACAAGCTCAAACATAATATCCCTTTTGTGCCCGGGCATCTCTGCCCTTTCATTGCCCATGCACACAAAAAAAAACAAAGGACACACTACTTCCCCAAATAGAGCTGATAGGAAGCTGCTTGTTGGGTTGTTTACATGTCTCTCAGAATCAAACGCGTCCATCTCTGACTGTCAGTGGACGACATCGTGACATTGTTTTAAAAAGCCACAGTGATGAAACCACGCTAATAGAAAAAAATATAATTTCAACTAATAATAAAGTTTGTAGACACCCACTTGGATGAAGGCTTGATGCCTTGTTTGAAAGTTTAAACTACTTATAATAGTTAAAGTTTATACAAACATTACAGTACCAGCTAGCTAGATAAACCATCAGATTTAGCTAGGCATAGCTAGCATGATATTAGGCATTTCAAGCATGTTTTAGCATACAGCCATTGCTAGCATGTTGCTAAGCATTGCTAGCACTTTTTGGCATGTGCTTGGCAATGCTAGTATGCGTGTAGGCATGCATTGATAGCATGATGTTAGGCACTGCAAGCATGATTTAGCATGTAGATATGCATTGATAGTATGATGTTAGGCACTGCAAGCATGATTTAGCATGTAGATATGAATTGATAGCATGATGTTAGGCATTGCAAGCATGTTTTAGCATGTAGATATGAATTGATAGCATGATGTTAGGCACTGCAAGCATGATTTAGCATGTAGATATGCATTGATAGTATGATGTTAGGCACTGCAAGCATGATTTAGCATGTAGATATGAATTGATAGCATGATGTTAGGCATTGCAAGCATGTTTTAGCATGTAGATATGCATTGATAGCAAGCATGATTTAGCATGTAGATATGAATTGATAGCATGATGTTAGGCATTGCAAGCATGTTTTAGCATGTAGATATGCATTGATAGCAAGCATGATTTAGCATGTAGATATGCATTGATAGCATGATGTTAGGCACTGCAAGCATGATTTAGCATGTATATAGGCATTGATAGCAAGCATGATTTAGCGTGTAGATATGCATTGATAGCAAGCATGATTTAGCGTGTAGATATGCATTGATAGCAAGCATGATTTAGCATGTAGATATGAATTGATAGCATGATGTTAGACATTGCAAGCATGTTTTAGCATGTAGATATGCATTGATAGCAAGCATGATTTAGCATGTAGATATGAACTGATAGCATGATGTTAGGCATTGCAAGCATGTTTTAGCATGTAGATATGCATTGATAGCAAGCATGATTTAGCATGTAGATATGCATTGATAGCATGATGTTAGGCACTGCAAGCATGATTTAGCATGTATATAGGCATTGATAGCAAGCATGATTTAGCATGTAGATATGCATTGATAGCAGGATGTTTGGCACCGCAAGCAGGATTTATCATGTAGATATGCATTGACAGCATGATGTTTGGCACTGCAAGAATGTTTTAGCATGTAGATAGGCATTGTTTTATTAAATATTACCTAGTTTGATGAAACCATCTTAGCGCATAGGGTATTGTGTGAGTCATAGATGCGTCATAATGCTAGATTTGTTTTGGGTAGTTGACAGAACCTAGCTATGTGGTTGCTAAGGTGTCCTAGGTGGTTGCTATCTGGCTCAAGTACAAAAGTCCACTCAAAGTCTCTATACATTCTGTTGGTCCCTAGGTATGTCTCAGTATATGGGATTTTTCACCCGTTTGTCGTCCACGAGGTGACAATTGTAAGCCTGATCACTTCAAAGAAATGGCACAATTTTTATTAAAGTTTATTATTACTTAGCTGTTAGCTGTTCGTTCAAATGAGCATGAAGTGATGCCTTAGAAAAGTACCACTAAAAATAACTTCAGATGAGGGTACACTCTTCTATATATTTCAATCTAAACTATAGTTTAAATACTGTAAAACACTCCTTAGAATCTAATTAGAACTTGATGCTATCCAGCTGGCAAGTCAGCAAGGGATTTCTGAAAGACTTCCTGTTTGAGATATTGGCTTTGACAAAGGCTTTTCCAGCCATCACTAAAAGCACAGATTCAGTGAGGAAGATTTTCAGAGTGAGGTTAAATTTAGTATGCAAATCTAGGAGTTAAAAAATGACCCACAGCACAAAAGTCTCAAATAACACTTAATTTGTGGTCATGAGATCCATTTCATAAACCAAATTGAGAGGCCAAATACAAGAAACTGACACTTGGCTCCACAGATTGTTTACGTGTGCCAGGAAGTACACTGCATTTCTGATGGGCTATAATTACTGGGTTTGGAGGACAGCCATTCTAGCTCTGATGTATACTGATCCAACAGAATAATGTTCGCTTCGGATATGGCCTACTACGACACAAACAAAAAGTATCAAAAAGTACAATGGAATTACAATATTTTTTAAAACATACCATGGTAATTCCGTGGAAGTACCTTAAAGTACCTGATCAATCTGAATGTGGTATAAAACAAAGTGCCATGATATTAACAACTGATACATAACTGTACAATGGTACCACTACAGTACTTTATTGGAAGGGAACTGACCTACTGTATATATATTAAAGTTGGTTATTTCAATGCAAATTGTACTTATTTAAAAAAAATTATAATAAATATTTAAATAGGCCAATCACAGAAACGTGAGAGTGGCCCCTTTTGACAGTTAACAACTAACCACAATACCTTAGCAACCACATAGCAACATGCTAATCACTCAGAACACCCTAGCAACCACATAGCAACGTGCTAATCATTCAGAACACCCTAGCAAATACATAGCAACGTGCTTAAAACCACCAAGAACACCTTAGCAACCATGTATTTGCTAGGGTGCTATGAGTTATTAGCACATTGCTAGCATATTGCTACGTGGTTCTAATCACTCAAAATACCCTAGCAACCACATAGCAATGTGCTAACCACTCAGAACACCTTAGCAACCACATAGCAATGTGCTAATAAATCAGAACACCCTAGCAACCACATAGCAATGTGCTAATCACTCAGAACACCATATATCAATGTGCTTAAAACCACCGAGAACACCTTAGCAACCATATAGCAACGTGCTAATCACTCTGAACGCCCTAGAAACCATATAGCAACATGCTAAAACCATTCAGAACACACAAGCAAACACATAGCAACATGCTAACCACTCAGAACAACCTAGCAAACACATAGCAATGTGCTAGTCTCTCAAAACACCCAAGCAAACACATAGCAACATTCTAAAAATAAAAAAACACCCAGAAGACCTTAGTAACCACTCTTGAAAGCTCTTTCTCAATTCTGTGGGTGGTGGTGCATGAGAGTTCATAGTTTGTGGAGCGATTTGTCTGGTTAATTCCGATAACAAACGAGACTCTGGCATGCTAAATAGTTATGCGCCCTCGTGCGGTCGGTGTCCAACTTCTTAGAGGCTCAAGTGGTGTTCAGCCATGCAAGATGGAACAATAACAGGTATGTGATGCCCTTAGATGTCTGGGGCTGCACGCGCACCACAATGGGTGGATCAGCGTGTGTCTACCCTGCGCCGAGAGAGGCGGGTAACCCACTGAACCCCACTCGAGATCGGTACAGGGGATTGCAACTATTTCCCATCAGTGAGGAATTCCCTATAAGCACGGGTCATAAGCTGGCATTGATTAAGTCCCTGCCACACACCGCCCATCGCAGCTACCGTTTGGATGGTTTAGTGAGGTCCTCGGATCCCCCGCCGGAGCTCCTCGTGGGCCTTGGTGGAGCACCAAGAAGATGATCAAACTTGACTATCTAGAGGAAGTAAAAGTCATAATAACACTGTAGCAGCCATTTATCAATGTGTTAAACACACAGAATACATTAGCAACAACATAGCAACGTGTTAAAACCCCACTCAGAACACCTTAGAAACCACATAGCAACATGCTAAAAACCAACCACAAGGCAAAATGCTAAAAAAACCCCCCAATAAAATCACCTTAGCAACCACAAAAAAAACTTGCAAAATCCCTTCCAAACACCTTAGCAAACACATAGCAGCACCTTGGAGACCACCTAAGCCTTGTGCTGGTGAGTTTTGCACCACTCATATCAAATCTAGTTGATGCTCTGAATGATTAAGCACTTTCACAGTGGCTGACGCTTTATTCTGCTGTTTCCATCGTCAGCATTTAAGAGCACAGCAGTTCCCTCTGAATGGAAACACACATCACAGCATCCAGAGAGAAAGAGAGACAGAGAGCGTTTGTGTGCGTGTACATTGCGTAATCTATCCATTGTGCAAGAACAGACAGTGAGCTCCGAGTTAAACAGGGAAAATTATGATTCTGTGTTAACCTTGAGCCCATTTACATGCACAACAATATGCAGATAATTTCCAATAATCAGCTTAATCAAAAAAATCAGACAAAGAAAGAAAATCGTGTTTACATGAGATTCAAAATAAATGGGCTATTCTCTTCTTTTGATATCAAACCGTGAAGAAGCATGCACACAAATCTTCCATTGGATAAGCCTGTAAGAACACTGATTTCGCATTGCATGTAAACACCTTAACCAGTGTAATGGGCAAAAATCTACCCATGCCAACCGGTTTATTCTTAAACCATTTATGACCTTACACCTATAACGGAACATTAGAAACGGCACCTTAAAGAAGTGGGCCACAGCATGGTGATTATATGTCACTCTCATTGTGAACTTTGGGATGCATAAGAAACTTTTTGTCTAATAATTTCTCAGAGGTAAAACCAGCATTCATCAAACAAAGAAATACGTTTATCTGAAACTGATACTAAAAGCCCAAGATCGGTCTTTTACTTTTACCTTAAAGTTTATTTCAGTTTGGGTTGTTAGTTATTATATCTATAAAATAAATAACAATTGAACTGCATTGTTTGGGCCCTGTTTTTTTTTGTTTACATAGCGCATGTGGAGGTTTCACGCTATTCTCCGCGGCATCCACGCACAACTCGCCACATGCCCCACCGAGAGCGAACCACATTATAGCGACAACAAGGAGGTTACCCCATGTGACTCTACCCTCCCTAGCAACCGGGCCAATTTGGTTGCTTAGGAGACCTGGCTGGAGTCACTCGGCACACCCTGGATTCGAACTCGCGACTCCAGCTGTGGTAGTCAGCGTCAATACTCGCAGAGCTTCCCAGGCCCCACAATGACAATTAATTACGTTAAGGCAACTTAATTTTTTCCCACTTCCAGACTGGCATGTCTTAAGGTCAATATTAACTAAAAAGTGGCAAAACAAGAAACTTCTTTCTCTAGAAACTCGTCAGTCAATCCTTGTTTTGAGGAATGAAGGCTATACAATGCTTGAAATTGACAAAAAACTGAAGATTTCATTCAAAGGTGTTCACTGTGTAAAGCGCTATGAGCGTAGAGTCCGAAAAAGCGCTATATAAATGCAACATTCATATATTATATACGTATATCACTTCTTTAAGTAACTTGGTTCTTTAGAAAGCAGGAGGCTTCACTCATATATATAATGCAATATAAAGACCTGTTTTACTTTAAAAAATAAAGTAAATGTATAGCTAACTCAAGAACACATCCAGCCAAAATGGTTCTTAATAAGATTGTTCTTTGGGGAACCTAAGGTGCTACAAAGACCTTTTAAGAAGCCTCTCTGTAGGGAAGACTGACCTTTTGAATGAGGCTTTGTGTGTGCCCCAGTAATATCACCCCTCCCTCTCACCCTCTCCCACTCTATAGCACCGAGTTGGTAAACGTTAAACCTACAAATTCCTGGTTTGCCAAGAAACTGATTACCATACCTTGGAGATTAATCTTAAAATTATGATGGAGCTTAACCTAAAATCTTGGAATTTCACCTGTAGTGAGAATAATAGATTTGTATGATTTTAGAAGAAAACAAGACTGGTTCAAAACTCTAGGTGCTCAGGGTGTTAAAGAGAGTAAAAATAGCCAAAAGATCCCATCCCGAATGTCTATACATGATTTTCTGATCTCTAGGTATGTCTCAAGTCTATGAGATTCTATCATCTGCCAAGTGAAAATCATGATTTTACTTTGAAAAGTAATAACTCACAACTCCTGACCCTAATACTTGAGCAACAGTAATAGTGATGCTTACCTTTGTAAGCACTTCTAATGATTTTAATACATCGATTTTATCCCATTATCCTAACAGAAAAAACGCAAAGTGATTTTGCATGTATTTTCTCCATAGCTCAAAGTCCATTTCTATATACAAGATTTGACATGGCCGATTAGGTCTCTAAACCCATAGAATTATGCACGCAGAAAGGTAGAACAAAATACAATCAGAAAATGTTTCTTGATTAAATATTTTGGATAATATGAACATTTTGCATTATCTAAATCTAAAATATATTGTGTTAAGTATTGCACATTTGTCTTTTTAAATACTAAGTATGTAATGATGTGCTTCACCACGGAGCTAGTTGGTTTGTTTCAGTTTTGTTTTTGTTTTTTATGGAGAATTTTATAAAAAACTTTCCATGGAAAAAAATGAATGGGAAAAATACTTCCGGAACCAAGATGGCTGACAAAGTGGGCGACCACTGTTACACTCTATCAGGGTGTCCTGATTCACTAGAGGAGCAGTTCATCAAGTTTTGCACAGTATAGGGTCATTTTGTGCCAACAAGAGCTTGGGAAAGTCCAACCTTGGTAAACCAAGCCAACAACTCCCAATTCCTAATTTTATAACCAATAATCATGTGCATTACAGCAAATTAGCTGATGCCTTTTGAAGGAAACACATCAACACCATAGGGCTGCAAGCACGCAAGAGGGATGAGCGTCTCCGTGTGTGAGAGTGTATCACTGGGAGAAGTCACGTGACTCATAAGAAGCTCTGACAGCACAGAGAAATGCCAGTTTCAGGGTGCTTATTTATACAACCCGCTTCCTTATTGTGACAAAGTGGGCGTGGCCGGGTCGTAAGGATGAATGCCTGATACAGAATGCACACGTTCTTCGGCTGCATGCATCTCTCTCTCTCTCCCATACTGCCGTCTCCAGCACCTCTTTATCCCTCTCCCGTGTCCAGGTGTCCATCCTTACGGCCCAACCACGCCCTCCTCATCACGCTTATTATTTGAACTGTAATAAAGAATGCAATGAAGATATAATGCCAGGAGGTTACCTTTTCAGACGCTCTGACATGCAAGTTTTGCTCAAGCGGAATGCCAGGAATGGCTCCACTTTGACTCACATCACGACGGCACTGCTTCTGTATTAACTTATTTAGTATTTTTGTATTATAATTCCCTTATACTCTGCAATCTACATCACCTGAATCTGATTGGGAAGTTTGGATTGTGTCTGGAGTGTGAGCTGTTCTTTCTTCCTCTCCTCAATCGAGCTGAAATGGTGCCCTCACGTGTCATCATTAGTGTATCAAATGATCTCATGTTGCATTAAACGAGATTAAACAACCATTTGATTACATTTTTATTGTCGACTAATTGTTTCAGCCCTACATCACTGTATACAGTAACAAGATTTGATACCGTTTAACTCCTCCAGCCCAGTGGCCTATACCATGAAGCTAGTTTAGGTGGCTAGCCAGGTAAGTTTCAGTTTAGTTTGTGTCAACGCTAGGTTTTAGGTACCATGAAGGTGGGTCAGCTTTCACCAGTGTTCGTCACCACAGTAACTTATGCTCCATGGCTAACCTGCTCCGTAGAAGGTTTTGCATCTCTGTAAAAGTAATGGTTTATAACCATCATACTTACATTTATGAATACTAAACTTTGCCAACAAAAGCAGAAAATTGTATCAAATAATATTCCTTATGAAGAGACATGTCATAGCTAAAATAAAACATTTTCAAAAAGTTGAAAATGTGATGAAATATGATCTCTGAAATCAGACCAAAAACAAGTCGAGTAGGGACAACTCCTAAATAAATGAATGTTTCCTCCTGCAGACCACAAAATGTACAAAATATATCGACATTAATTAAATCTCTCTACAAAAAAATTATTAGTGGGGTAGTACTTATACATTTTATTTATAAGATTTTATTCAGGATTAAATATATATGGGGTAATTTCCAAATTTTGCACCATCTCAATCCAGCGTCAGACATGCTTGTGTAGTGTCTCAGGTGTGTTGCATCATAAACATAAAATGTTTAGGTCACTGTGTCAAGTTAAATATAGTTTAATACTCAATCTTTAAACACATCTTGAGATCACTTAGTTCAGATTTGCGCTCCTTCAAGTGTTTTGAACACAAGAACGTAACGCATGTTTGTTGTTCTGCTGAAGTGTTTCTTCACTGTATAAACTGTGTGTTGCTCACACAGCTGAAGTTTCACTTACTGCCCTCTGGAGTAAACAGGTGGTACTACAAGCTTGCATTTCTCAGGAATCTTCTTTATTACGATCTGTGGGCATTGCAATTAATTGCGTACATTTTTTAACGCGTTATTTTTTGTAAAATGAATCGCACTGAATTAACGTGTTAAATCGACAACCCTAATTATAATATATAAAACAACTAGTAAAATGGATGACAATACCTGCCAATAATGAGTGATTTTACAATATTAAAAGCTTAATATTAGCACTCCACAAGAAAGCTACAGTATAGAAAGGGATGAATGAGCCAAACCCCTTTGTTTCATGGACTTAGAGATGAACATTATTTCAAGTTAAGTTCAATAAAAGGTACACAAAATACGTCTTTAAAAAAAGCAAATCGCCTACGTCTTATTATTGCATACCGATTATTACACACTATTCCAAACGCTCACGTTTCAATTATTCAATAGTAACCTATATACATTTTCAATAGTATACATTTATATTAAGCTTTAAATTTAGATTAATAAAAAAAAGCTTTTATATTTAAAATATGCGTTCTTTTTGTGGACCTATACGAACTGATTTTCATATTGATAAAAAAACAAAATAAAACATCTGATTTATCACATTCAGAATTCGTTTCCAGCAGTCCTCTTGAGCTCTCGCAGCAGCCGTGGTGTTTCTTGCCGTGTAAACGTTTTTAATTTCTTCATAATTGTACAGCGATTTCCTCAGCTGTGTAAATCGTGTATTTTCATTTGATTTGGTTTCTTGTGCAGTCTGAATATTTTTCATTTTTCACATTTTTAAAACAATCTCTTGTTGGGCTGTTCAAATGCAATTCAATGGTTCATGATTTTACGACGATCGGCCTTCAGCGGAGAGGTAAATCCCGAGACTCTCACGAGAAGTGAATCTCTCGCTCTCCGCGTTTCACGTGATTGGCTGTCCGCTGCAAACGTCACTCATTCATTTGCGCGTGTGTGAACTATTCTTAATCTCAGGATCAAAGCCCGAGTTGACAGAGAAAGTTGATGAGCAGCATCATGGTACCAGTTAAGCCTGACTGGTTTGGTTTGGTCAACTCGAAACCAATCGTGCAACCCTGAGTTTGTTCAACTAGCTTGATGGTATAGACCTCTGGTCATGATAAAATGTTAAATGTTTCCAAGGCAAAGTCTCAATACCAAGGCCTACCGATATTCTGCTATAATGACAACAAGATCCCTGATATTGTCATACTTATGTCTTACAAAGGAATCACGATCTACAGTTTAAAAATAGTGTTGACGACAATAATTAGAGACCACAAGTTCTCACCTTCAATGGTGATCGTGCTGGATGACTCATTGCGCTCTTGAAATCTCTTGCCTTTGTGAAGCCACTTGATGGTTACAGGATTTGGGGGACCAACAGCCTCACAGGTCAATGTGAAAGGAGTGTTCCTTGTGATGTTCACGTCACTTGGCTGGATAGTGAAGGTCGGTAGGCCTGGAACAGAGCAAAATGTGGCAAAACATAAATATTTTGCAAAATCTTCCTGTCTCAAATGTCGCAGGACTAAGCATAAGCATCTGTTTGGGTGGTATTCTTAAAGTGAAGGGCTACTTACCCTCTACCTCTAAAAAGATGGGATTTGACTCAATGATCTTGTTGCTGACACTAAGTCGGCAGTGATACTCGCCAGCATCTGTTCTCTGGATGTTGCTTATGCTGAAAAAAAAATTATAATAAAATCAAATCAGAAACATTTAGGTCACTTATTACAAAAAAATAAAACATTTCAGCTAAGACAAAGTTTGGAGTCCAGTGACTTATCCCATTAAATTTGATCACTCTTAAAGACTAGCGGTTGACCAGTTCTCAATGCTTTTCAATGGGCGATACCAATGTAATGTGGTTGTGGAGGCGGGGGCGTGGCCAAGCACTATGCTATGGCGAGGGAGGCCGGGGGGGCGGCTTTCCACCTCTGCTTAACACCTGTATTGTGTTTCAGTGAGGAGTGACAGGGGCTTATAAGTAGAGGAGACAGTGCCAGACGAGATAGAGAGCCCAGCCAACGAGCTGTTTGTGCGTTTGCCATGTGACTGAAAGCCGTCCTGATTTGTTTCCACCTTTGATTTATTTATATCTCCATTAGTTTTCTTTATGGAACGTTTTCCCTGTGTTGGAATCATCGTCTCCCGCTACCTCATTCCCAAGAGCCAAAGATCTTGTTACAGTGGCCAAGGGACTATATAGTGCAGATATATAATACGTACAGATTATGATGTAATTTAGTTAGCAAATAAGACAATACTGCTGGAATTAATCCTAAAAATATTTTGTATCTTGGAGGATACAAATATTTGAGAGAACAGTGAAAGTTTTTTTGAGGTTATGCAACAAAGAAGGTTTTTAAATAGTATGTCCTCAAAAACCTTAAATTTGAAAAATAAGTATAACTAATAACAAGGCTGTTGGTGGACTTTGGATCAAACACAAAAACTCCTGTTAATCTCTAAACTCCAATATATGGGTCAGCCACTGTCAATGGCCGATGATCAAGGTAAATCCGTTTCAATTTTGAAGTGAATTGACATATATGTGCTGTATCAGAATTCTTCCACCTTACCTTACAGTGGACAACAAGGTGACAGTCCCTTGCAAAGTGTACACATGTGCCTGCATGCCATCAAGGATTTCTTTGCCATTCCTAAACCACAGAATATTCAGGTCCTGGCTCAGATCATTAATGTCTATGGAGCAGTTAAATTTGACTTCTTTCCCCTCTGACCGCTTGATAGTGCCCACTGTTGGTTTGAAGCGTAGCTTTTGGAGCTCCTCCTGTGTTAGATGGACACTCGGGGCTCGAGCCGGTACAATCAATGGCTCCGTTTCCCGTGTTGGTCGAAAAGAGCGCCCATGTCTCGCCCAATGCGTTGAACCTCCCTGGTGAACAACAGCTAGTGGATGATTCCAATTAGCAGCTGTTTGAGGAAATCAAAGTTTACATTTTTACATTTACATTTATTCATTTGGCAGACGCTTTAATCCAAAGTGACTTACAGAGCACTTATTACAGGGACAATCCCCCCGGAGCAACCTGGAGTTAAGTGCCTTACTCAAGGACACAATGAACAGTTCTGATTAACAGTTATGTGCTTTAGCCCACTACGCCACCACCACTCCGGCAGAGTTTTCGACAATGTAAGCATATCTATTGAAAGTCAAGATGTTCAACCAAAATGGTCATGGTACCATGACAAATCCATGATTTTTGGTTATGTACCATGAAGTATTATCCCTTGGCCTTAAAATAATACAATGGCAGTACTATGATACAGTGATGGTATCAAACTTGAATACCATAGTTTCTTTGAACATACAGTATTATGATAATACCATGGCATTTGGACATATCATATGAAGTACCATGTAAATAATATGGAAAATGAGTATGCTAATCATTCAGTACTATGCTATATAAAAGTACCATCCCATTACCATGTTTGGTTTGGTCTTGATACAATGATAATATTATGTTTTTTGGACATGTACAATGGTAATACCATGACATAATTTGAAGTTCCACATAAATATAAAGATACATAAATATGGTAATAATTCAGTGCTATGTATTAGGGCCGTCAGGGTTAACGCGTTAACACATGCGTTTAATCAAAAAAAGTTTAACGAGTTAATTTTTCTTAATTGCAATTAATGCATTTAGGGTTAATAAAGCATAAACAAGCATAAACACTGGTTGGAGTAGATTTAATGTTATTATACTGGTCACAGGGTCGTTTAATGCTATTTAAATTGGTGCTATTCTATCTTTATGCTGTGGAAGGCTTTGCTCTGAAAATGTTTTGGAAAACGTTGTTGTTACATATAGTTTTGTTTTCTTTCCTAAGAAGGAAATAAGTGCATTTTGACAGCAAAATAAGTATATATAGAGAACGTTTCGGTACTTTCAAAATCTGCAATTAATCTCAATTAACTATGAAAAATTATGCGATTAATCACGATTACATTTAAACTCAGTTTTTCACAATTTCTGACATTTAATCACAGAAAACATTCCCTGTTTTAGCTCAGTCAGGATCACTACTTTATTTTAAGACTGTGAAATGTCAGAATAATAGTAGAGAGAACAATTTATTTCACCTTTCATCACATTCCCTGTGGGTCAGAAGTTTACATACACTTGTTAGTATTTGGTAGCGTTGCCTTTAAATTGTTTAACTTGGGTCAAATGTTTTGGGAAGCCTTCTCTCAATAAGTTGCTGGAATTTTCTCCCATTCCTCCAGACAGAACTGGTGTAACTGAGTCAGGTTTGTAGGCCTCCTTGCTCATATCGGATTGAGGTCAGGGCTTTGTGATGGCCACTCACAATATCTTGACTTTGTTGTCCTTAAGCTATTTTGCCACAACTTTGGAGGTATGCTTGGGGTCATTGTTCATTTGGAAGACCCATTTGTGACCGAGCTTTAACTTCCTGGCTGATGTCTTGAGATGTTGCTTCAATATATCCACATCATTTTCCTTCCTCATGATGCCATCTATTTTGTGAAGTGCACCAGTCCCTCCTGCAGCAAAGCACCCCCACAACATGATGCTGCCACCCCCATGCTTCACTGTTAGGATGGTGTTCTTCAGCTTCCAAGTCTCACCCTTTTTCCTCCAAACATAACTATGGTCATTATGGCCAAACAGTTCAATATTTGTTTCATTAGACCAGAGTACATTTCTCCAAAAAGTAAGATCTTTGTCCCCATGTGCACTTGCAAACTGTTATCTGGCTATTTTATGGTGATTTTGGCGCATTAGCTGCTTCCTGGCTGAGGAGCCTTTCAGGTTATGTCGATATAGGACTTGTTTTACTGTGGATATAGATACTTGTCTACCTGTTTCCTCCAGCATCTTCACAAGGTCCTTTGCTGTTGTTCTGGGATTGATTTGCACTTTTCTACTGTCAGATGCTAATTGTCTAAAGGCTTGAAATAATTTTCTGGAATTTTCCAAGCTGTTTAAAGTTAAATTAGTGTATGTAAACTTCAGAGTCACTGGAATTGTGATTTAGTCAATTAACAATCTGTCTGTCTGTAAACAATTGTTGGAAACATTACTCGTGTCATGCGCAAAGTAGTCCTAAACAACTTGCCAAAACTGTAGTTTGCTAATATTAAATGTGGAGTGGCTAAAAAAAACATTTTTATGACTTAAAAATTACATAAAGTGTATGTAAACTTCTGACTTCAACTGTAAATATGTTCTCATTTGGTAATATATATATATATATATATATATTATGGTATTACCAATCTACCATGGTACCACAATAGTAGGCCGACTTTTTGTACAGGAAATAACTTATTATTGACATATTCTATTGAGTGACTAAGCTTTGGCAGGGCTTCAGAAACACATTGGAAAACCAGCATCCTGTTCTCCAGGAGCAAAAGGAAGCTCTTTCTCTAATGTAATCTTTCATCAAATGAAATATACGTCGAAAGAGCTTTTCATTCTGTAAATAGTGGATAAATCCTACTGTATGACAGCACTGGAATGCATGATTTGGTTTAAAAATGGGGCAGATTAATACAATTAAATACAACTAGAGAGAACTAAAGAGTAAAAAGCTTGTATACCCAGACCTTGAGTTGAGGGAAGGGGGGGCGGGTGCGAGAGGAAGCCACCCCCCTTGTTCCAAAGCAATACCAAAAAGCATCCCCCTTGTAAAACCACCATCCCCTTGAGAACAATTGTGTCATGTATTACTTAGAACTAAACATGAAGGTAAAATATTTTCTACGTTTTATAATAAGGAATTAGATTGACATATGTGGGGTTGCCAGATTTATATAGCTGAAATCCCCCAATTATATCTAGACAAGCTCTCTCCACTGCGAAAAGACGCCGGTCTTCTGAAAACACTGGGAAACAGGTATGTCAGAGTTTAGCGATGACTTGTCCTTCCTAGTGTTCACATGAAACTTATGCCACTGAAGGCGAGTTTTCTTTCTTTAAAAAGAAGAGCTCAGAAGGTAAGATATTGCTATGATGAGTGTACAGCTACAACATGTTCATGCGTTTAATCCAAGCAGTTCTCAGGGTTTCGCCCATAAACGCTTTTGTTGGTAGAACAACGTTTTACACCACTGTTTAAGCATCCTTCATAGAAACAGCCTAAACTTCTTTACTAGTTCAGTTCTTGTAGTTTGTGTATGTGACAGTGGGCGAGCGATCTATAAAAACAACATTTCTCATGATCATATTGTGGATTCTTTTCACAACATTCATCATAAAATAGAATAAAAGAGGGTAACAGGTGCATATTATGGCCATGTGTCCTAAGGGTCAATGAAGTGCTGCTCCTTTTTGTTCAGTAATGTTTGTGTCATTTAACATATTAAATTAAAAATACATAAAAAAAATATTATTCTTCTATGATGAGCATATTTTCAATTTCTGAGTTTAAAGTCATATTGATATAGTTGAAGTCAGAAGTTTGAATACAATTAAAGTTTAAAGTCATTTTTTTAACCGCTCCACAGCTTTAATATTAGTAAACTAAAGCTTTGGCAAGTTGTTTAGGGCATCTACATTGTGCATGACATGAGTAATTTTTCCAACAATTGTTTACAGACAGATTGCTTTACTTTTAATTGACTACATCATAATAGAAATTTACATACACTAAGTTAACTGTACCTTTAAGCAGCTCGGAAAATTCCAGAAAATGATTTCAAGCCTTTAGACAATTATACAATTAGCTTCTGATAGGAGGTGTACTGAACTGGAGGTGTACCTGTAAATGCCTGAGGGTACCACGTTCATCTGTACAAACAATAGTACACTAGTATAAACACCATGGGACCACACAGCCATCATACCGCTCAGGAAGCAGATGCATTCTGTCTCCTAGAGATGAACGTAGTTTGGTGCAAAAAGTGCAAATCAATCCCAGAACAACAGCAAAGCACATTGTGAAGATGCTGGAGGAAACAGGTAGACAAGTATCTATATCCACAGTAAAACAAGTCCTACATCAACATAATCTGAAAGCCTCCTCAGCCAGGAAGAAGCCACTGCTCCAAAACCGCCATAACAAAAGCCAGATTAAAGTTTGCAAGTGCACATGGGGACAAAGATCTTACTTTTTGGAGAAATTTCCTCTGGTCTGATGAAACAAATATTTTACTGTTTGGCCATAATGACCATCGTAAGGTTTGGAGGAAAAAGGGTGAGGCTTGCAAGCCGAAGAACACCATCCTAACAGTGAAGCATGGGGGTGGCAGCATCATGTTGTGGGGGTGCTTTGCTGCAGGATAACTGGTACACTTCACAAAATAGATGGCATCATGAGGAAGGACAATGGTGTGGATATACTGAAGCAACATCTCAAGACATCAGGAAGTTAAAGCTCGGTTGCAAATGGGTCTTCCAAATGGACAATGACCCCAAGCACACCTCCAAAGTTGTGGCAAAATGGCTTAAGGGCAACAAAGTCAAGATATTGGAGTGACCATCGCAAAGCTCTGACCTCAATCTGATATGAGCAAGGAGGCCTACAAACCTGACTCAGTTACACCAGTTCTGTCTGGAGGAATGGGCCAAAATTCCAGCAACTTATTATGAGAAGCTTGTGGAAGAATGTGGAAAACATTTGACCGAAGTTAAACAATTTAAAGGAAATGCAAACAAATACTAACAAAGTGTATGTAAACTTCTGACCCACTGGGAATGTGATGAAAGAAATAATTATCTCTAAAATGATTCTGACATTTCACATTCTTAAAATAAAGTAGTGATCCCAACTGACCTAAGACAGGGAATGTTTTCTTAAAGTAAAAAATGTCTTGTGGGATCCAGAGAGAGTAAAACAAGCCTCACCAAAAGCTGCAATTCTTGAAAAAATAAACGTTGGCATGACCAGTGCAGAAGAACCTTTAATGGTTTTGTCCACCAAATCAAAGTCATTGGGTGAAACAAACATGGTAGCCAGCATGTTGACCATAACAAACAAAAAACAACTTTAGACCCTCAACACTAAGTGTGAAGTTTTAGAAAACATCTAATATTCATTTTGACATTTTTATGAAAATGCACATTTTGTTCAAGTCATGTGGTGGAACCCTGAGAAAACATCTTGGTATTCTTGACTCAAAAAGGTATAATATATATATATATTTTACCTTGAAAAATATGTTTGAAAACTTTTGGGAAATTAATGATCAAGTTGTTTATGCTGTTATGTATTCAAGGTGCAAATAAAGTATTCTAATACCTTTTACATGATGGTTACACCACATGACAATTGTAACATGACAATAGTTCACTATCTGTACCGCAGGCAGTGTTGGGTAAGTTGCTCTAAAAAGTACTTAATTACATCTTCTACAGTGTAATTAGATCACTGTACTAATTACTCTGTCTGAACAGTAAATGCATTACTTATTACTAATTACTAATTACTTTCTAAACCCCTGATCAACCTCGACCAGATGAAAAATACAAGGATGAAACTGTTCTTTTAATTATTTCAAATAGATCACAGAAAATCTAATAAATTATTCATGAACTGGCTAAAGAATTTAAAGGGGCAGCGTTAAATTAGAAAACATACATTTTAACATTAGATTTTAAATTCACTATTGTTTTATATATAATTGTTTATAACACAGTATGTAACACAATTACATCAGAAGTAACTGAGATTAAATAACTGAAAAACTAAGAGTAATCCCTTACTTTACTTTTTAAAATAAAAAAGTAATTTAATTACGAAGATTCATTACTTAGTAATGCATTACACCCAGCACAGCCCTCAGCCTAACCTAAGATGCTCATATAAGTTAAAAGTAACTGTAAATGCGTCATATTGATGTTGTAGGATTTTGAATTATTTTTATGATAGACAATCAATTGGTGCTTAAAAAATAACTAATGGTTAATGGTTCTTCTAAAACATCAAACTAACTAAAAATGTCTGTTCATATAGAAAAGCGACCTGTTGTGTTGATCAATCAAGAGCCCATCCGAAAACATCTCATTAAAATCTCATATGCACAGGCTTTCTGGGGATTAAACTTTTAAAGCTTATTCATTCTGTTGTTTTAAAGCATGCACAAACAGATCACAACTACTTGAAAGAATGTGCATATCTTACCAGTTGACTGTGAAAACACTGCAAGGAGCAGCGGAGTTAAAAACCGCAACATTGTCGTGAAACTTTTGCCTGAAATAAACACCATCATCACATTTTCTCTTTTCTTCTTCTTCTTCTTCTTTTTTTTTTTTAAATCTCAACAAGTCTCCTTTCGCAACTGTTTGTCAGACCTACATCCGATGCATAAAGTAGACTGTGTCCTGACTGAAAGACATCTTTTTTCCTCCGTGTTTTCGGTCACATCAAGCTCGCAAGAATGTGTGTGATCCGTCTTCCACTGTGACTCCGTGCGCGCTCTCGACGAAAGAATGCTGCCCCCCGTGACGTCACCGAACAGGAAGCGCGCTTTTTTTTGTTTTTACAAAGACATTGGCTAAATGTGAAAATTAACATTGAATTATATATATATCTTAATTATTTTATCTGTATTTGTTGTTGTTGTTATTTTTACTATTTTTATAATTTTTTTATTGTTATTATTTGTTGTTATTTTGTTATTTATTTTAAATATCAATTTATTTTATTTCCCCCCTGCATTTCCTTACTTTGAACGCTTTATTGCAATATTGTGATTGTTTACAATCATCCCAATAAACCTTTATTGACTCTTTCTCTGAATACTACTAACTGCATAGCACATTGAACACTGCCTACTCTTTTTGTTAAATAGTATGTAAAAAAAAATGCAATATGCAACAATAAACGTTTCACTGTTAGTATGTTTCATGTGTCATTTAACCCAGCTATCAAATAATTAAGCATTTTTTAAACAGGAAATAATGTTGTATTCCATATACATTATATACATACTGCAAACTGCAGAAATAGCACCAGTAGGATGGTAATATGCTACTTTTAGCATAGCCACTACCTCCAGTAGATGCACTCATGGCCGTAGCAAGGTATTCTGGGCCCGCTGACTGTATATTGCTCTGGGCCCCTTTCTTTAATTCACCAAAGTGGCATTCAACTGATCACAATGTATAGTCAAGACATTAATAACGTGAAAAATCACTATTACAAATTTTATTAATCTTAAACTACTTCAAAGAGTTCTCATTAAAAAATCCTCCACGTGCAGCAATGACAGCTTTGCAGATCCTTGACATTCTAGCAGTCAGTTTGTCCAGATACTCAGGTGACCTTTGACCCCACACTTCCTGTAGCACTTGCCATAGATGTGACTGTCTTGTCGGGCACTTCTCACCCACCTCACAGTCTAACTGATCCCACAAAAGCTCAATGGGAAAATGTCTTCATATGATGTGGGCATGTGAAAAGGTTACAAAAATTTGGAATGAGTCCTGTTCTGTCTTATCAAAAATATTGACTATTCTATACCAATGAACCCCTCTGTATTACCACTGAATGACGATTCTATGTTGGCTTTATCTAGGCGGCAGAAAATGGTTTGGCTTGCCGGTCTGACGTCTGCAAAAAAAACTGTTTGCGCAATACTGGCTCCCACCACACATCCTGGATATTTACAAGTGATTGACACATCTCCGGGACATTATCATGTTGGAAATATCCACAGCTCGGGTGAATTTTGCACAAATCTCTACATGAAAGATCTGGACTATAGCTGCTGAGAAGATTTCCAAGTATATTGCACATAACAATATCCTCAATATCATACCACCATATATATTTACAAATTCAAATAAGCTCAATGGGGTTAAGATCCATAACACTCTTTTCCATGCCACTGCAAAAAATTATTTTCAAGACAAGTATTTTTGTCTTGTTTTCCAGTAAAAATATCTAAACATTCTTAAAACGTGATTTATTGACATGACGAGCAAACTGGCATGATATTTTAAGTCTAGTTTTTAGAGAAATCTCATCAAATTTAGTGAGATTTATGCTTAAAACAAGAAAAAACTGTTTGCCAATGGAGTAAGTAAAACAAACTTAATTTAAAGAGAAAACAAGTTTATTTTGCTCACCCCATTGGCAGATTTTATTTCTTGTTTTTAGTCTAAAGTTCACAATATTTAGTCAGATTTATCTTAAAACAAGACTTAATATCTTATCCCACTTTGCTTGACATGTAAATAAATCACGATTTAAGAATATTTAATATTTAAGTTTACAGGAAAACAAGACAAAAATACTTTTTGCAGTAATCTTATTACTAATGTCTGTGTTTCTTTGCCCACTCGAACCTTTTCTTTTTGTTTTTCTGTTTCAAAAGTGTCTTTCTATTTGCAATTCTTCCCATAAGTCCTCCTGAGTCTTCTCTTTACTGTTGTACATGAAACTGGTGTTTAGCGGGTAGAATTCAATGAAGCTGTCAGCGGAGGACATGTGAGGCATCTATTTCTCAAACTAGAGACTCTGATGTACTTATCCTCTTGTTTAGTTGTACATCTGGTCTTCCACGTCTCTTTCTGTCCTTGTTAGAGACAGTTGTGCTTTGTCTTTGAAGACTGTAGTTACACATTTGTATGAAATCTTCAGTTTTGGCCATTTCAAGCATTGTACAGCCTTCAATCCTCAAAACAATTATTGACTAGTGATGTCCTGACTATACTTTGTGATCAGTTGAATGCCACTTTAGTGATTTAAAGTACAAATCTCCTTCCAAAATAGCAAACTCTGTACATCAATCTAAACTTTTGGATGTCAGTGTATATGTTTTTTTATGAATTATATATTGCCATTATTTATTCTATATATATCAATCGCTCCACTACCTATAATGCACTCTGAATTGCATCCAGCTGCTATTTCGAAATCAAAATTATAACTGAGCCTTCCATTTTCACTGGTGTGTAAGGGTGTAATATATGTATATTATGTGTAATATTTGTATTTGTTTCTTTGTAAATCTGTATATTATATAATTGTGTTGTGTTGTCTGAGATGTGTGTACTGAATGTATCGTGCTTTGAGCAAACACCAAGAATAATTCCTAATCCAAGGAAATGTATATGCCGAATAAACCTGATTCTGATAAATAGTTTTTATAGTGATGTTACCCATTTAAAGTGTTGGAATATGCAACTAACTAAATATGCACACATTTGCATACTATATCAAAAGTGTTATAGACTCCAGCACACAAACACTTTTTTGTCATTATTTGTTTATATACTAAAATATGCAAATTTGGCATTATCTTATTAAATATGCACATATTTGCATATCATATCAAAACTAATATGGACCCCACAAAATGACTTTTTTTATTGAAAACAAAAAAACCATGATCAACAACTCATTGGTTGGTAATTGTCACTGTATATAGTGTGGCTATTTTATGAAAAGCAATTTTAAAGTAGGAAACATTTACCCAGATTTATCCTGGCACAAAATATATTGTCTTTTTTTATTTTGCTTTCATTTTATTACACTTCACAAATTGCATGGATAAAGATAATAACAATCAGAATACTCGTATTGTCCACAAGGTGACGCTGTTACATGCTATAAAAACACATAAATAAATTAAGATATATAACTTTAAAATCAGCAATAACTTATTTAAGTTATCCCTATAGAGCATTTAGACAAGTTTTGTACTTAAAAACTGAGCTGGAAAATCTTTTCCACAATAAACAATCTTACATTAACAAATGCAATTAAACTGGGAATGGCACTGTAAACGGGTATGACCAGTATGAATTCGTACCACGAGGGTTAAAATGCTCTTGCAGCAGCAAGAATTCAGTTTAGCGTTACTGAAATCGATGCAAAGTCAGACGATGCTTCCCATCTCACAGGTAATGTGTGTAAAATGCACAACATTGTAGAAATGGTCACATAATGCTGAATAATCCCCTTTTTGATATTATATTTCCTGATACTCCAGTGTCATATGCCTCTCTTGAAAGATCTGTGCATCTTTTGAATTATAAGTCAATGACTTGAGAGACACGAGAGACAATGAGACTGTCCTCGGAAAACTATTGTCTTCCAGATGTCTCTCAAATCAGATTCAGATTCAAGTTTAAGGGCAGAAGAACAGGATAAACTTGGCAACTAAAATGTCTGGTAAAATGTCACTGTATATAATACAGCGATAAACAAGACAGGTCGAATGCTAATGACCTTTTTGAGGTTAACAAGGAGAATGTCTCTGTAACCCATCTGTTCTTCTAGACTCTTTGCATCTTGGATTGAGGTGTCAAATGGGGAAACGTCGACATCCACATGACAGCTTGTGGTGCTTTAGTGTTGGCGTTGGAGCCAAAGCTGCTTTTGTTTCTGTTGATGTTCTCCGAGCAGTGCATCTTCATTCGGTACAAGTTGGCTCTGCTCTTGCAGCAGCCCATGGAGCTCAGCAGGATGCAAGCGTCCTTCCGGAACGCCCTAGTGAAAATGGCATAGAGGAAGGGATTGGCGCAAGAGTTAATGGGGTAGAAGAGCACCAGAAGGATTTTGGAGTTGGTGACCGTGATGAGTGGCAGTTTGAAAGCGGCAGAGATGGCGAAAAACGAGATGGGCGCAATGCACAGAAAGTCAGTGAAGATGAGCACGGCCATGCGTTTGGCGATCTTGGTGTCTGTAGCTCGTCCAGGGAACTCCGGATTGCGCACGCCGGTGTAAATGCACATGTAGCAGCCACAAATCAACAGGAAAGCGCTGACGTTGAATAGAAGTAGGAGTATGACATAGGCCTGGGATAAAGGAGTCTCGATGTCCATTGGCAAACACATGCTGACTTTGTTGTAGCTGCTGACGCCCATTAAGGGGAGTAGGGCCATGCCTAAACAGAGCACCCATCCAGCGACCATTATCGCAGATGCGTGACTTAACCCCAGGCGTCGTTCTAGCCTCAAAGCGTGAGTGATTGTATGCCAGCGCTCAACCGTAATGGTTGATAGCGTGTACACAGACAGTTCACCACCGAACACAGAAAGGAACCCGGCAATGCCACATCCTACTCCAGTCTGCCACTCGATAGCATGCTGACTATAGTGGCCGCGGGTTCTGAGGTCCACAGTGGCGATCATGAGGAGATACACACCTATACAGAGGTCGGCGAAAGCCAGGTGGCACATGAGGAATCTCGGGACGGTCAGTTTGCAGCAGCTTGTAAAAAACACAAGCAACACAGTCAGGTTGCCAGCAATGGCCAAGACATTGATAAACCAAATGGCGACCCGCAAGAACCCAAAACTAGCTATGTCCTCGCAGGGGTTGAAGGCATCGGCCTCAGGGCTGCATTGGAGGGCTGGTCTGCGCTGGCACAAGTCCAGCTCTGGGTAAAAGAAGTCCACACTTCCAAAAGTCTCCTCCGCTGATGATCCGACTATGTCTGGTGCAAAAGGAACATCTACCATTATGGAGTCATCAAAGGTGCTTTCAGACGGACTTCTGAGGAACAATATACACAGAAAGCTGTCAATGAAACAATACTTTAAAAATATTCCAAGATAGTTTTTTTAAATCTTGAGATACTGTACTGGGATAAAGACAAAGCCACTACGTATGAAGTGGCTACGTCATATAAGAATGTTCCAGGATCAATACAAGTTAAGCTCAATTTACAGCATTTGTGTCATTATGTTGACAACCACAACAAGTTTTTTGTGCGATAAAATCGGAGATTTATCAATGTTATACCATTTACCAGATTACATGGTTTACCGGCTTTCAAAGTTGTAATACTGAATATAACTTTACACAGATTAGTTTGTGTAGAGCAGTGGAGGGCGTGGCCGGGCTGGAACGACACACGCCCGGTCACCATTCAGCCGGATGGGGCACGTGAGGGATAAAGGCGGCCGGTGACAACAGTTCGAGAGAGAGAGAATTACTGGCAGCTGGTTATGTTTGTGTGGTTTAGGTTAAGTTTATTATTAAACATTATTTATATTGTTAAGCCGGTTCTCGCCTCCTCTTTTCCCTTTAACTCCCCTTACATTGGTGAAGAAACCCGGGAAGGAGGAGGGATGCCTTCGCAGAGTCCTCGACACTGCCGTCCACCAAGGGGAGCGCCGCTAACATCCGCCGGGGGGACGGAGTAGCCTTACCGCCCGGACGCGGGGAATGGCTGCCATCTGCAGGGCGAGTGGGGACATGGATGGCGATGGCGCATCAGAGAACCGGTGAGTGAGTTTGTATTTCTCTCTCTCCTCTCTCTCTCTCTCTGTCACTCTGTGTTGGCCTTTCCGTTGCCTATTTAGTTTTTTTGTTGTTGTTTTCCCCCTCCGGTCTCCTTCCAGGTCGAGGAAGGTGGGGATGACCAGTCGGCAGACGGGGGCGCAAGGCACGGAATTGGCAAGGCATGTAGAGCAGAGGAGGGAGGGGCCAGGCTGGAACGATGCGTGCCCGGTCCCCAATCAGCCTGAAGGGGCACACGAGGGATAAAGGTGGCAGGTGACGACAGTTCGAGAGAGAGGGTTGTTCCAGCCCGGCCCCACCCTCCTCCGCTCTACAGTTGGGTAAGTGACTTTATCATATAAAAATCAAGCTTACACAAATAACATTTTGTGGCTATACTTTTGAAAAACAAAAACAAATTATGGATTGGCCCCATTCACTTCCATTGTAAGTGCCTTATTGTAAATGCTATTTTTGTTTTGTTTTAAATAAACGAGGTACAAGTCGAATTATTTTATTTTTATTAATCTGCATTTTACCACAAATGCTGTGCATTTAGCATAACTTGCATTGAACCTGGAACATAAACTTTAATTATTTAATAAATGCATGGCTTAATTAGTTTTTCAGACAAATATAAATTGTAATGAAATTAGATTTAATTTGTTTAACCTTTGTGCACTGTTCGGTCATTTTTGACAAACTATATTTTGTTTCTTTAATAAAAAAGTTATACTTCATCGGAGTGGCTCGAGGCTTTATTTTTTCCTACATTTGCCATCTGAACACCCAAAACAATGTATTTAGGACTTGATTGGATGAGTTTAGGCCACATGACAAAAAAAAATACCTGCAAAACTTCAGTGTTTTTACTTTATTGAAGTTAGTGTAATTTAATGTAATTTTTTTTTATAAAAAAGCGCATTAATTGTTGTGGGTCAAATTTGAAAATTGCATCTAAAACAAACAGCGCACCGGGATTAGCATGCCTTGGTCACAGTATAAATCCCATACTTCAATTTGTGTTCATGCATAATTTGTATTACTTCTATTCTATGACTATTATGACTATTCTAAGTGTGGGAACTAGTATAAAAAAAATAAAAAAAGAGTAATTGCAGTAGAGGTTTCTTACTTGGCCGATGGATTGTGGTCACCACAGTGTGACGATCCATTTTTCAATGCGGCAGTAACTGAACCCTCCCTACATAAGCAGAGGGGGAAAAGTGCAAAGCATTTTTAAACCGCATGAAGCCACAGACCCTTCAGGCCAATTATAGTGAAAATACTGTGAAAATATAAATGTCAAGTGCTCTTATTTTTGGTACTTCGAATTCTTTTTGTGAAATCTACTCATGGAGAATTGCTGGGGATGGAAAAAGGCCAATGAAGAGGATGAGATATTTTATTCCACAGTGACGTATAACCCGATTATGATATTGGAACAGTTGAATTAGTATGGCCACCTGTTGGAGTCCCAGTTGAGCAGAGCACAGCAGTGACTGGGATAGGTGAGGTGGGCTTCTCTCAGGCTCTTTAGTCCCTTCAGTGGAGGCAACCTCTTCAAGGCGAACGCTGAACGAGCCACAAGCATTAACACATCCTCCAGACCACGAGAGGGCAGCGTCTCCAATGCTGTGGCTGAGACATCCCTGGTGAACAACAGAAAATTAAATGATGGATTCAATAGAGTATGCTTGAAATAGAATGTTAACATACTACTCCAACTATTTCTGCAGTATACTGTATGTTTACTGTGCAAAGTGTGCAAATTTTCATGCTCTAGCTTTGAGCTAGAAATGTCTGTGCTTGCATACTTGGAGAATGTTTTAGCCAAACACATGTATATGCAAAGAAATGACCAGGTGACCTATGGTATCGTGATGCAATGGCCTGAGAGTATTTCTTAATTCTGATGTAGTCTTACTAAATGCTGAAAAGTGGCTTCTTTCACATCACCAGTAAACTATAGATGCACTTTACTCTGAAGCATACTTGGTATGCAAAGTGGGATGCACCCTGAGTGAGTGCTCTAACCTGCTTCTCAATATCCTTCTTTCTGAAGGGTTGGGTTCACACTGCAATCAATCACACCTGAGCCAGCCAGTCAATTTATCTTCAGGTTCCTTTAAGAATTACAGGAAGTTACTGTAGATCTACTATACAGCCCAGATTCATGTCAAACAGTATAAAATCTGATAAGACCCAACAAAGCATATGGTCTAGAAGTTCCATGGCCATTGAAACTAAGGGGGCGCGTGACTCCTCAGATTATTTTGAGCCTATTGAGTATGCGTATATTGTGTGTGTGTATATATATATATATATATATATATATATATATATATATATATATATATATATATACCACAGTTAGTTCCGGTCCTCGAATCTGATTGGACGAGAGATGTTCCATGAGCACTGATGGTCTGACAGCATCAGCACTCGGACACTTCACTGTGTGTGTATCACTCCGCTTGTGTCCGTGCTGTTCTAAACTAAAGTGCAAGTGTAGTGTATATGCATTAGGAGTTACTGTCTTTATTTTTGAAATTACATATGTTAGCCAGCAGGTGGAGGCAAAAGATCATTTTTGGGTGTAATATGAGCCAGTTGGTGACGTGAAGTGAATCTGTTTGTCATTGTTTACATGGAACAGCGCTCTGTGAGTTTCCACATTGGATACTGTAACACAGTTCAAGGACGGGACAGACACAAACGTCAACTTAAGGGGTGAGTTTATTTTTTCTTTGTTTGATAACGTGCAATGTTCGCTTTCTGGGTCGGGTTCTCTCTCTCGTGCTCTGTCACTCCTGCCCTTTTTATGCCGCTCTCCTCATGTTACTGAAATTAGAGACAGGTGTTAGTCATCATTTAGCTCAGGTGTGAGCGCCCTTACCGCTTTTCTCTCCCGGACGGGCGCTTGACCACGCCCCCGCTGCCACAGATACATACTGTTTAAAATGGCGGAGGACATCGCTGTTTCTATAGTGAATGATATTTGCACAACGGCTACCCCAAAATAGAGAGGAATACCCCGCTTGGACGTCTATATTCCACTGAGAAAACTGACCTTCAGAAAGCTGACAGCATCTCTGATTGGGTGTGGCAACAGGTGATCGCACCTGCTCGCTCTCTCTCTCACACACATACAGACAGACACACACATCCATCCGTCTATCCGTGTTTATCCAATGACTTGTAGAAACAGCACAAGCAGTGATACTATTTCTGAAGTGAACATATTAAATTACTAACAGAGGTTTGGATGCAACATTTGTTTTGAACCAGCAACAGCAGATTCTGATCGGTCGCGTAATAAAGTAGTTCCATGTACAAATGCGTTTTTATGACCATACCTTTTTAAATGGTACTTGTTCATTGAACTATTGTATATAAGCAATATCACACGAGCAAGAGTGCTATATGTCCCTACATAAGCACTGCTGTAATTACCTACGGCACTCGGCCAAATCACAGCAGTGCTGATGTAGGGCCATATAGCACTCTTGCTCGTGTGATATTGATTATATATATATATATATATATATATATATATATATATATATATATATATATATATATATATATATATATACTGTATGTACTTATATTTAAACTGAAAATGCTGTTATCATTTATCCACCCTCTCTTCAATTTGCCCGTGTATTCAACGAAAATGCACGGTGCTCACTGGCTGTCAAGTTACAATTTTAATTGATTTTTTACAAACAAATAAATAAAATAATCTGGGATTTGGACCAAATCAACAAAGGCTGTACAATTAAAAAAAACATATCTTGCAGTTGTCCAAGTTTTTTTACTTCTGTACAGTTTCACTTACAGCACTGTAGGACCAAAAGCTCTTTTGAAAGCATCTTCATGGATCACACGCAGATCTTTGTTGTTCTTTAACACCCTGAAATGCAAACAGATTATACTTACTGTAAAACAAATCCTGTTAAGATGTGTTTGCCAGAAATCCATTGTAAAAAATACAGTGACCATGATTAATGCATTACAGTATGTCATTTTGGTGCTTGTATATTTTACAGTTAAACCATAAACATCATTAATTTATTTAAAGGGTAACTAAACCCTAAACCAACTTTTTTTAGTTAATGATCTGTAAGCATGGGGCTTTATTAGTACTGGTCATTGATTCAAGTAATTTTTTTGACATTTGTGTATAAAGTGTTTTAATTCTACAATATATGGTGTAAAAACGTCTGAGTGCTGCCCTCTTCAGGTTGAACGGTGGCAACTGCAGTTGAATTTTCCTATTGGCTGTTGCGGTACTTCGTGACATAAGCGGTGACAGCTGACGTAAGCAGGTTCCAGCTCACCACGCCAGATTCATGTACGTCGTCTTGCGACCGTGTGACGAATAATAATAACATAGAGCCCCGCACTCGGTTCGTTCCCTCTATCCCCGCCGGGGTCTGCCCACTTTTCCTGCATTTTGAAATATTTCTAGTGGGTGGAGTCAGACTCTGAGCAGGTGTTTAGTTACCCTTTAATGTTAATATGCTAACCTACTGGGACTACACAAATCTGCTTTAACCACCATAGTAACACAGGTGGTAAAACAAAAGGCTATATGATGATTTAAATTTCATCAAGAGTTGCCCATTCAAGAGTGATGATCAATAAATTTGTTCTATATATGCACTCTGTCCCTCACACAAACACAAAAACACCATAAGGGTAACACTAAAATAATGCCACAAACATGAACTATACAACATAAAATGTGGCATAAAACACCCCAATGTACATAACCGATAACCAACATACGGTCAGAGCCCCTTAGAGGACAGGGTGGGAATCTTTTTGCTGAAATTGTTTTGCGTTCCTTCGCAACAAGTTTGCAAACCCTTACGATAAATTTACCGTGGTTTTACTACAGTAACCATATTTAAACCATGATATTCGTAGTGAAACCATAATGACAATACAAGAAAATGAAAACTATGGTATTATAAAAATATCCACCGAAGCAGGCAAAGAGCTGCTCAGAACATCTAAAGCTCTGCGTGTGGTCCAAATAGATACGCAAAGCACGTACCAGACACAGCAGCAAAAAGCCTGGGTCTGCCTCCTCCCGGGGCAGCACTTGCAGGTTCACGACCTGGTCCCTAAAGGGGGTCGAAGGAACCTTGGGCATGTAGCCCGGTCGCTGTTTTAGGATGACGTGAGTATCTTTCGGACCAAACTCCAGGCATGTGTCGCTGACAGAGAACGCTTGGCAGGTCCCCTACCCTCTTGATGGAAGTGATCGCGATCAGGAGGGCCATCTTCAAGGAGAGGACCTTTAGCTCAGCTGAGTCAAGCAGCTCGAAGGGGGGTCTCTGAAGGCCCGAGAGGACCACTGAGATATCCCAGGAGGGGAACCGGCTTGGCCGGGGAGGATTCAGCCTCCGGGCGCCTCTAAGGAACCTGATAATCAAGTCGTGCTTACCCAAGGGACTTGCCGTCCACTGCGTCGTGGTGGGCCGTGATAGCGGCTACATATACCTTCAAGGCGGAGGGGGACAGCCTTCCCTCCAACATCTCTTGCAGAAAGCACTGACCGAACTGCATATCTCTGCGGGTCTTCAGACCGGGAAGAACACCAATTTGCGAACAAGCGCCACTTTAGGGTGTAAAGCTGCCTTGTAGAGGGAGCTCTGGCTTGTTTGATTGTGTCTACAACCGCAGCTGGTAGGTAACTCAGATCTTCTGCATCCCGTCCAGGTGCCAGACGTGGAGGTTCCAGAGGTCTGGGCGCAGAGACCAGAGGATGCCCCGTCCCTGGGAAAGAAGGTCCTTCCTCAGGGGAATTTGCCAGGGAGGAGCTGTCGCGAGGAGCGTGAGATACGAGAACCAAGTCCGAGTGGGCCAATAAGGAGCCGCTAAAGTGACTTGTTCCTCGTCCTCCCTGATCTTGCACAGCACCAGTGCAAGAAAACTCACTGTGGGAAATACGTACTTGCGCAGCCCCCGGGGTCAGCTGTGTGCCAGCGCGTCTGTCCCAAGAGGGGCCTCTGTTAGGGAGTACCAGAACAGGCAGTGGGAATTGTCTTGGGAGACAAAGAGATCTACTTGTGCCATGCCGAACCAGCCAAAAATCAGCTGGACAAACTGGGGGTGGAGTCTCCACTCTCTGCTGAGTGAGACCTGTCGCGACTCATGTTGAGGTTGCCCGGGATATGAGTGGCGTGCATCGTCCCGAGTTGCTGCTGGCTCCAAAGGAGGAGATGGCGGGCAAGTTGTGATATATGACGAGAGCGCAAACCGCCTTGGCGGTTTATGTACGCTACCGTCACAGTGCTGTCTGAACGGATCAAGACATGCTAGCCCTGGATCAGCAGGAGAAACCTCCGCAGGGCAAGGAATACAGCCAGCAACTCTAGGCAGTTGATGTGCCAACATAACCGGGGCCCGGTTCCCTCACAACTATTGTGAGGGAACACAAAACTATTTCCAGGGAACACAAAACTATTGCCAGAGAACACACAACTATTGCCAGAGAACACAAAACTGTTGCCAGGGAACACAAAACTATTGCCAGAGAACACACAACTATTGCCAGAGAACACAAAACTGTTGCCAGGGAACACAAAACTATTGCCAGGGAACACAAAACTGTTGCCAGAGAACACAAAACTATTGCCAGAGAACACAAAACTATTGCCAGGGAACACAAAACTATTGCTAGAGAACACAAAACTATTGCCAGGGATCGCAAAACTATTGCCAGAGAACACAAAACTATTGCCAGAGAACACAAAACTATTGCCAGGGAACACAAAACTATTGCCAGAGAACACAAAACTATTGCCAGGGAACACAAAACTATTGCCAGAGAACACAAAACTATTGCCAGGGAACACAAAACTGTTGCCAGGGAACACAAAACTATTGCCAGGGAACACAAAACTGTTGCCAGGGAACACAAAACTATTGCCAGGGAACACAAAACTATTGCCAGAGAACACAAAACTATTGCCAGGGAACACAAAACTATTGCCAGAGAACATAAAACTATTGCCAGGGAACACAAAACTATTGCCAGGGAACACAAAACTATTTCCAGAGAACACAAAACTATTGCCAGAGAACACAAAACTATTGCCAGGGAACACAAAACTATTGCCAGAGAACACAAAACTATTGCCAGGGAACACAAAACTATTGCCAGGGAACACAAAACTATTGCCAGGGAACACAAAACTATTGAGAGGGAATTTTCACCGTTAACTAAGGGAAATTATACTTCTTACTTCCAACATTTTTTATTTTATTTATTTTACAATATTTTACAGTAAAAATACATGTATTGTCGTATCAAATTGAAATATAGAATTTTTCACCATACCTGGGAAAGGCAAATGTATACTTAGTTTTACCGCGTACCAGCACATTTCGTTATCAGCAGTATGTCCGTGTCGCGTCGTCGGCCCATGACATGACTAAGAGTGTCACCGAGCAGTTGTAGTGTGCATGCGTTGAACGTGTCCATATGGGCTCACGTCAGAAAGGCTGTGCACTCAGCCATGCATGTGGAAAAACTACAGTAAATATATCCAAGCTTAACTATTACAAATGAAATGAAGAGAGGGGTTATATTTACAGTTTATCTATTTGTGATCCATTGAAGGCATGGCTCTCTATTTCTCTAAATCCGTTGTTAAAGAGATTCCTGGAAAGAGAAAAACAGTTCATTTGTAGGTAGGATAATGACTTAAACATAATGCAAGATCAAAATTTTCATGCATATTTCTTTGGTATTCAAAAATTGTGACCTAACCCTGGTTTACGTGTACACCATGAACATTTTTTGCAATTTTGCCTTACTATTTGTGCTGTTTACACACAGATACAGAGGTTGAAAGTTGTGTGTCCTGTAAACTTAAGCAGATTAAGCAGAGATTTGATTTGAAGCAGAGACTACAGTAAGCAGCAGTATTATCTTAGGAAAATGACACAAACATTTTAACATAAACTGATTGTTGAGATATGGGCATATAATTTTAATAAATATGATCTCAATATCTCAATACTTCATATAAAGTATAATATTGAAAGTTGAGATAAAGTTAGTTTGTCCCAGTACTCGGGAATCAGTGCATACTTGCATACTTGCATACTTCAGTGACATACAAAAAGCAACCATTAAAGAAGTGTGTTTGTCTTGCTCCAATAAAAGACACTCACATTGTGGTGTATTCACTCGTCATTCCGATGAAAGCGTTTGGTGGAACTGACCGAAGGTGGAGATTATCACATATATCCCTTAAAAAATGATAAAATCACATCTTTCTCTGTGAGCCAGTCTTTTAATGATCACTTTGAATACATAATTCTAGCCACAGCTCTCTGAAAGTGTGAGTGCATCTATTTCATAACAATCATTTTCTGTACCTATGAAAGATGACAGACAGTAGTAAGCTCGCATTATAGTTGCACTATTCCTTTCCATTATTATATCTCATCTCTCTCACATATCAATGAAATAGCAGCCCAGAAAACTCACAGTATAAAATAGGACTCCAGAGAGAAGATGGTGGTCAGGTCAGGGAATACGGATATACCCGTGTTGGAAATGCTCCTGGTGAAATTAAAGAAAACCAACAAATCTAGAGCTTCTCATCACTTAAACCCATATTGGGAAGAAGGAATGTAAATTGGATCATGTCTATAAATTATAAACAGAGCGAATTCTGTCATACATGTATTGTAAAAAATACCAAGCAAACTAAATTATTTCAGAGAATACCGAAACTAGAGTTCAGTTCAAAATCAATTTTGACTCATTTTAAACTCATTTAATCATGCATGATATGAATTTTAACATCTACAATTCACTTTTCACTAGTTAAATTGCTAATTCTTGATATCATTAATGCATTTGCACTAGTAAAATCGTTAAAGGGACAGTTCGCCCAAAATGCCACATCCCAGATCTGTATGACTTTACTTCTGGTGAACACAAACAAAGATTTTTAGAAGAATATATCAGCTCTGTAGGTCCATACAATGCATGTGAATTGTGATCAGAACTTTAATGCTCCAAAAAGCACATAAATGCAGCATAAAAGTAATTCATAAGACTCCAGTGATTCAACCTTGTGCAACCCCTGTGTTCACAAGTGTGGACGTTGTATTTTGGCTTTGCTATATGCAATGTATAATTTAAATGAATAAAAACCAACTGAATACTGTGCACAATTTAAGGTAACTTCTGCTGCATCACGAGTCATGTGACACAAAAGCATGCCATCAAAAGTGCCTCTGGTAAGACATCTCTTTACGTTTCTTCATTGAAACCTGTTTGGATGTAAAGAGTAGAGTCTCCCGTTTTGTTTGATATGCCGCTTTATAAAATCTGTTCATTTTTCACGCGTCAGCGCGCTAATAAACATGATGTCCACATATGTGGAACTCTCGTACCGCATTTCCTCAAAAGTAGTTATTTTGTTATTTTGAATAACTTTCAACTCTAACACATCTGTGGATGATTTAGCTTCATTTTAATATACATTTTATCACTGTGCAATACAATTCTATTCATTAACATTAGTAAATTAGTAACAGTAGTACACGTTCATCCAAAAGCGGAACATTTTTGCTTTCGGAGGCTTTATATGGAGTTAGGATGAAAATAAGGTGCATTTTCAAACTGAGACCAGTGCAGACAGTCAGCACAATGGAGGTTCAGTCATTCACTAAATAGGCAGCAAGGGTGCATCATATAGCTCTCTATGCAGCTAAGTGCAGTCAATCTGACCAAAAGCTCAGTTTCAGTCCACATATGTGGACATTCATTTTTAGGAAAGCTACTTGCTGTAGGGAGTGGTGGTGGCGGCGTAGTGGGCTAAAGCACAAAACTGTTAATCAGCAGGTTGCTGGTTCGATCCCCACAGCCACCACCATTGTGTCCTTGAGCAAGGCACTTAACTCCAGGTTGCTCCGGGGGGATTGTCCCTGTAATAAGGGCACTGTAAGTCGCTTTGGATAAAAGTGTCTGCCAAATGCATAAATGTAAATGTAGATTCTTTTCTCCTCTTTTGCCTGCTTATTAGGTGACAAATCAAAAATAGGTTTGGGTGAGAAGCAGATCAATATTTAAGTCCTTTTTTACTATAACATACTGTCTACACCAGATGCTAGCATCATGCTGCATTAAAAGCAATAGAGCCCATTGTAATAAATGATGCAATCTACACGTCACGCCGACAGTAAACGGACGCATTCCATTTTGCACTGCATGAGCTGGCACTACTACTGTCAACAACACAAATAAATGGTTTAGATCGTTCATGCCCAGTTCATGTTCGTGTCCAGTGTAGACATCCTTAAACCAGCCACTTTCACTATCAAATTTTCCACATTCTGTGAAAGTGGAGATTAATAGTAAAACGGACTTAAACTGTTTCTCACCCACACCTATCATATCACTTCTGAAGACATGGATTAAACCACTGGTGTCTTATGGATTACTTTTATGCTGCCTTTATGTGCTTTTTGGAGCTTCAAAGTTCTGGCCACCATTCATTTGCATTGTATGGACCAACAGAGCTGAAATATTCTTCTAAAAGTCTTAGCTTGTATCCTGCAGAAGAAAGAAAATCACACACATCTGGGATGGCATGAGGGTGAGTAAATGATGAGGGAGTTTTCATTTTAGGGTGAACTATCCCTTTAAGTTTGGATATCAAAAATGTCATTTTAACTAGTAAAAAATGTGCAATTGCATTTTCACTAGTAGAGTATTTCTCAATTATCTGTCATTCACTCCTTTTCAAAATGCAATTACAGATAACAATAATGAATTTCTTACTTTCTTAATAGATACAATCACATTATAGATATCTGAAACGAACACTGCCACTAGTATAAACTGAATTACTGATATCCAAAATGTATCAGGAATGGATATTAAGATATTATCAATAGCATTTTGTGTTCATTTAAATGTGATTAATGAGAACAGAGAGGAAGAAAATAGGTTCCTCACAGATATCTCAACTTGGGAAGATGGTTGAACGCCCGCCTGTGGATGTGAACCAAGCTCCTTGTGTTTTGGATTGAGCTGTGATACAAATTATTGCATGAGAAATCCCAAACAAATCACATGGAAATCAAGTTAGTTATCTGTGAATTAATGTCACTTTCTTTGATCCATATAAGCTTACTTACATCTCCGAGACATTCAGAAGGTTGTTGAATGCTTCCGTCTCGATGGTTTCCACTGAAGTACTCTGCGCAATCTCTCTGGAATCAAACAAAGTATAATTAAATCAATGAAAGTGAAAATCATTAAGTATGAAACTACAACATGTTTATGCATTTCATTCTTAAGTTAGGTTATAAGTTGACACTTATAGAGTAAAGGACTTGGTTTTATCCATCAAGAATTGATTAGATAATGACAAATAACATCAGATAATAAGGACAGTCATTTCAGAATATTGTACACATACATTTAACAAAGCAATAATGTAGAGTTATTAAAGCACTGAGTGTATCCAAAAGTGTTTCGACATGACCTACATACTAAAACAGAGAAACCGCTTTCACCACAAACTCTTTTATGACTATTTACATAACCACTCTGACTAATTGCATCAAAATACAGCAAGTAATAGCAAAGTATTTGTCTTTGACAATTATGTTGGTGTTCCTTATATGCCGCATTTTCATGTATAACGTCACGAAACATTAACAGAACACAAAATATCACATACTGTTACAAGAGGAGGTGACTGTCTTTCAAAGGAGTCAACACACAAGCTAATCGGATGTATAGATCATTAGATAATCCACATGAAGCACAATGTTACAAATGGCCACCAGGAGATGGCGCCAAATACACGACACAGACTCAATGATGACTCATTCTGTGAAACTCATTCTGTGAAATCTCATTACTAAAATCATGTCTGTATGCAGGGTTGGGAGGGCTACTTTTGAAATGTATTCCACTACAGATTACAGAATGCATCCTTTAAAATGTAATTTATGTATTTTGTTAGATTACTCAAGGTCAGTAATGTAATCTTAATACTTTGGATTACTTCTTCAGCACTGGTAGATTTTTTTTCCACTTGTTTTGACTATAAAATCTCTGCCAGTACAGTCAGACAAAATACACATGTTAAAAATACATTCTCTGAAAAACACAAATATCTTATGCAGTGTTGTTTCTAAAACAAGATCAATCAAATTGAGCTTGTTTAAAGGATTTTTAGATATTTTTACAGAAAAACAATAGAAAAATTATTATCAAGAATACGATTTTTGCCCTAATATTACTAGAAAAAATGTATTATGATCCAGTGTGAATTTTCTTGATAATAAAATATGATGGTGTCTGGTAACACGTGCATGTAAAATAGCTAGAAATAGCATTTTAGCTTAGCATAAAGCTAACAATTTACACAAGGTTTATTTCTATTTCTTCTGCTCCAAACTGACTTCAAACGTTCTTCTCTGTCTGCTCGTATGAATGTCACACATCATAAGAAAGTGTTTCAACGCTGTTCAAATGCATTTTGCATCACATCATTTATATGTATAAATGTTTTCCATCTGAAAGGACGAAATATTAAAAGAAATAAATGACAATAAAATGCAAAGTAATCTCTTCAGTAATCAAAATATTTTTTGAATGTAACTGTATTCTAATTACCAATGATTTAAATTGTAACTCTAGTGGAATACAGTTACTTATAGCTTCTATTTTAAATTACTCCCGATTACTGTTATTTTGTTACCGTAATTTTAACAATAATTTATAAGTAAAAAGTACATGCACTCTCTTGTTAAACATAATATAAATTTTAAACATTATTTATAAGGGAGAATCATAATTTTTACATCTAAAAAATATAAATTTTTACAGCATTTGACCATAAAACTACATGTATTGTGTTTTTAAATATATTACAATTGATTAACAAATATTTTACGGTAACTACATGTTAACCAATGTACTTTTTTACAGTCTTTTACCGTTAAAAATACGGACATTTATTACAGTGCATGGTAAGATTGTACCGCACCAGGATAAATGTTAAAATACACACTATTTAAAAAACCACAAGTCATAAACATTATACATGTTAAAATGAGAATACTGTGATAAAATCGCATAATAACTTTGTTCATGTAACCAGCAAGGAATCATTTACGTGGATCATAATTTATCCAAATTACATCAGTAACTTATAACCAGACGTTCATCCACATAGAAAAGTATACCCATCTCAAAAAGGATAATTTATGATATTTATAAAAACTTTTCAGCTCAAATACTACGTGTTTACTGAATAAGTGCTTCAATAAAAATACGAGCTTCACATTTCTGCCTTTAAACGTTCTGGAGCACTGGAACCATAACCCTAAATTGTAAGTGCATTACTATGACCACAATGTAGAAATAAGTGTAATTACATAAACGAGAATGAAAACTGAATAACAAGTCAATAATCAGATTAAAGCCACAAATTCTGCTTGTAGACCTTCACTTGTATCGGACCTTGAACATTCCTTTAAATGTAGTCTACATAATTAAAAAAGCTTATATGAGGTCATTGCTAGGGGGGAAAATTGCTTTGTTTTCCGATAAATGACCCTGAAATTGATTTCCAAGGGAATATTGTACATTTCGTCACTAGACACAAGCCTCTGAATTCTAAGTGTGATATTAAAACCCCTCATAAATCTGTGAAACCTATTCATGCCAAAGAATAATCTATTCTGTGCTGGCATTTCATACTGTTCCTCCTGGGATGTCCTGAGCTTTTTCAAAGACCTCCATGGAAAAAGTGGCATTGGAAAGTCTTTCGACACTTTAGAAAAAGGGAGTAGACACCAATGATATTTGCAGATCACACGGTGAGGAGATGAGTCTGATGGCTTGAGGTGCAGAGATTTTATGTGGCATTTCCCTTTTGTGGACATGCTAAACATCTGTCGTCATTTTAAAGTGAAATGAAGAATACTCACATTCTTTTGACACCTTTCAGGCCATCGAAACTGTGACTGCTGATTGTTCTTACTGAAATGTAGTTCAAAACTCTGAAATGGAGATTCAAGGAAACAATTAATGAATAAAGAGGACATTTCTTAGTAGCAGTTATGCTATTTTCACACTAGTGTAGATTTTTCAGTAACAAGCTACTTTTTCCAATGAGTCACACTGTAACACCACAAAATGTTACATTTTGTCCCATTGTACTGCAAATTTAGCATGTAGGGTTGGGAAGTCCAAAACATTGAAGTGAATCCGCTCATTCTGGCAGTTCAGCAAATGAAAAAAGTTCAAAGAAATGATTCACTGATTCACTTATAAGCCCAATTCATTTCAGCGCATTTGTTAGTTTGGAGGGTTCAAATAAACCCATTCAAATAAACGATTAACAGATTTACATTTACATTTATGCATTTGGCAGACACTTTTATCCAAAGTGACTTACAGTGCACTTATTACAGGGACAATCCCCCCAAAGCAATCTGGAGTTAAGTGCCTTGCTCAAGGACACAATAGTGGTGGCTGTGGGGATCGAACCAGCGACCTTCTGATTAACAGTTATGTGCTTTAGACCACTACACCACCTCCACTACACCACCACTCCATTTTAGTGAATCTGTTCAATTTGAGTGTTCATGTAAACAAACCAAATAAAAGATTCATGTTGAGAAGTCGAATTTGTTTTAGTAAATTAGTTAATTCAGTAGGCTCATGTAAACGATCAAGCTAAAATAAACTATTTACTGATTCAATTATAAGTAGCATTGAGAAGTTTGATTCATTTTAGTGAATCTATTCATTTGTGGGTTCAAATGAACCAATTCAAATAAACGATTCACAGATTTGCTTTAATGCAGCATTGAGAAGTCCATTTCATTTTTGTGAATCCGCTCATTTGGAGAGTTCAAGTAAATGAATCAATTCAAATAAACGATTCGCTTTGAGAAGTCAACATTGTTTTCGTTAAAAAAAGAAGTCAACAATTTGCTTAATGTATCAGTAGCATGAGAAGTCTAATTCATTTAATTGAATATGTTAGTTGGGGGCGGGCGTATAATCTAAATAAACGATTCACTATTTTAGTGAATCCGTTCATTCAGATTGGTCATGTAAGTGAACTAGTTCAAATAAGCAATTCACATTGAAAGTCAAATTCGTTTTAGTGAATCGGTTCATTTGGAGTATTGATTGTTTTAGTTTGAAGCTTGGGAAGCTACAGTTTCAAAGTTAAAATGAACCGATTTTGTCAAGTGAAGTGAACTTCTACAGATACTTTATGCCCTGCTCATTGTGTGGGGAGCAGTGAACCCTACATAGGGACCATGTGAATAAGATCAGCAGTTACAGAAATACTCACTGCATTGGTCCAGTGCGATGGGTCTGCCTGTGTCCTGCAAGACTACTACAAGACACACCCACTACAAGGCACACCCCCCTTCAAATAACCAGACATCAAATGCTTGAATCTTGCAACAGTTGGATGTCACATCCATAAACAGTTTTTGTTGAGTTTGTTGTGTTTGTTATTTGGAGTCTCGCAGCAACCCTACACCGCCTAAACCTAACACTAACAACAAAGATTATGTAAAGGGATTTAGACGAGCAAGGAGGAGGCGAGAACCGGCTAAGGCAGTCCTCCAGTCCCTGGTGGACGGAACGCCCCGCCACGTACACAGGGAACAGAAGGGGTCTCCCCCGCCCTGGCAGCAGTTCACCCGCTCCAGACGGTCGGCAGTGAGCCCCTCCCGCTTGCGGTCGGCGGTCTCAGACCCCGCCGCATTTCAGCGGCTGGTAGGGGTCTCCTCCGCCCCTGGCAGCGGCCCTGACCGTTCCAGGCAGTCAGCTAGGAGCCCCTTCTCCCCTCGCGGTCAGCGGCCAATTCCTCCACTTCCAGGCGGCCGAGCTCTTCCGTCCCTCTGAAGGCTGCTCCATTGGAGCGGATGGTAGCGGCGAGAACTCTACTACGGCGTATCCCTCCTCCTCCCCGGGTTTCGGCACTAGTGTAAAGGGGTTTAGATGGGCAAGGAGGAGGTGAGAACCGGCTTGACAATATAAATAATAGTTTAATGTAAAACTGAAACCAAAAGACACAAACACACAAATAGGACGGTCAGCTGCCCGTGAACATTTTCTCTCTGTCGCACCACAATCTGCAGTCGGCCTTTATCCCTCTCAGAGGCTTGATTAGCCTGTGTAACACCCCTCACAGGAAGGAGGACAGGAAACAAGTCTTCATCGCAAGGTAAGATTTTAATGCCTGTTGTTTTTACAATACTTCACAATAACACACAATATAATACAAGCGCACTGGGTTAGCTTGTCATCTCTCCCTCTGGCTGCCCTTTTATGCCGCTCTCTCCGTGCTCACTGAAATTAGAGACAGGTGTTAGACATAATTTAGCTCAGGTGTAAGCGCCCTTACCGCTTTTCTCTCCCGGACGGGCGCTTGACCACGCCCCCGCTGCCACAGCCTGATAAGGGGCCGGGTGTGTAAAATCACGACCCGGCCCTGCCCTGCCCTTTTTGATACATTAATATTTTTGGGACCACTCTACTACTGTAGCAATTACATTCATGGATAGGCGCTCCATCAGAAATTGGGTCATTGATATTTGAAATCATCTTCACATTGGAGTAAAACATATTAACAGTTTACAAGACCTTTATAGACGAGTAGGAAGGAGTCACTGATTACATTTCTGAATATTAAATAAGCACAGCTGATTTATCTGATGCCCTTGATAGCATGTAACTCTTATCAGAACTCAAGGTTTCACCAGTAACAGAGGAAGTAGATGATTTTAAGGCCTCAAGGCCATTAAACATAGACGATCCTAAAGCGTTCATCTCAGCAGGCATGATGGCAAGCCGAATCAAGAGACTCGGCAGCCAGACATTCATTTTAGGCAAACCTACTTGACCCGTCTATTTCGGATGCTTCTCACAAGCTTGTCACATGTCAACGACTACACACTTTGCAGAAAAGGTAGCAGTGTCATACGTAAGCAGGACTAAAAGGAGAAGCAGATATTGCATCATCACTGCTGCTTATCGGGACTAACAGCTTTTATTCACAATTCAACTAACAGGGCTTTTGATCATTTTAATGACCTGTTTCAGTGACGTCACTTTTTCCCCACAGCCGCCATATTTGTGACGAGGAAACAATGGCGGTGAATGGAAAAACACCCATAAACTGTAGTAAGGAAAACCTGGAAAAGTGTATAAATGTCTGACGACAGCACAAATATTGGCAAATTTGACTTTTGCACACATTTAAATGTATTTTATCCACGATGTACCTCTGATGTGGGACCGGCGAGTGCACACACGCCTCCTGTTACAAACCACTCACATACAGAATTTACAAATGTTTTTGTGTTGTTTTCTTCTCTGATTTGGTCACAATATTACATAATGTCAGTGATGATCCCATCTGTATGAATATAATGGCACTTTTTCCACTGCAACGGTCCGACTCGACTCTACTCGCTTTACTTTTTTGAGCTTACATTTCCACTGCAATTTTGTGCTGCATCAACGTGGGTGGGATTATAGGCTGATCGTCATAGTTGCGCCGCCTCTACGGCCGTGACATCATCTTAAACATGACACAAACTGACCAAAACAATAACACGCCCGCTAGCTGTTAGCTACTAGCTCATTGTGCTGCATAAAGCAGTTGTTGCATGGTGATTTTACACAAGTATAACAGTTAAATTGGGCTGGTTGTTTTAGAAGCTTTCCAGTAGCTGGTCAACTAAATAAAGTGAAGCTTTCAAGCAGAGTATAGAGTTAACATAACAAAACGTTTCATCCTCCATCATGGATCAACGCCAGTCCAGGGCACTCTCCCTCCCATTGCTCGCCGGTTTAGATAGCGTCCATTTGGTCGAACCACTTCCACTTTTCCTTGATGGTTCTGTAGTCACTTAAGTTTTTTGTTTTACTTTTCCCTACACCGTTGGTAGGTCCGGTGGTAGCCGTGTGCGGCCAACAGCTAAGACACTTCCTGAGAGACATTACCGTTTCGCTCATCGCTAACAAGTGGTTTTGCGCACAGCCATTTCTTTATTCACAATTTGAAAGGCACGTGAACAAATGATACTGCTATCGCTGTTGCTAACTTTAAAACTAGCGGGTTGATGTCCCGTGTCGGAAATCCAGTGACGCTGGTTGTGACGATTCTTCCTGACCAATCAGTGATCTGCAGGATTTTGACGTCACATTTAGCGTCGGCTCGGCTCGCTTGGAACCTCGACTGAGGTGGTACTAAAAAAATCAGGTACCAGGTACTATCCACAGTGGAAAACCCCAAAATAGCGAGCAGAGTCCAGTTGAGGCGAGTTGTACTGTGCAGTGCCCCATAGAGAGCTGCTTTTAACTCATGAAGAATACCCAGAAAGCAACCAAGGCAAATTAGTGAATATGACTAATGGGGCTTTTCCACTCCAAGGAACAACTTGACTCAACTCGACTCTGCTCGCTATTTTGGGGTTTTCAGTTATGAAACTGAAAACCGATTAGTGTGGACATGGCCCAAGAGTTACAACAAATTGTTTGTATGTGTGGATGCTTTAAATGTACATCAATATCAACATGAGATACCGTTGCTTGCCTATTTTGTAGATATTAAATGTACAACCCCAATTCCAAAAAAGTTGTGAGTATGAAAAATGCTAATAAAAAAAGGAGTGATTTGTAAATTATATTCACACTTTGCAATATTGACTAAACATTATTTGACCTTTTTTTACCTTGTGCATTTCGTTGTTTTTTCTTAAATGTACAGTCATTTCAAATCAGATGATTGCAACACGCTCCAAAAATGTTGAGACGAGGCAATTTAAGACTAATAACATTTTAATGAGTTAAAATATCAAGGCGATGTGAAACAAGAGATGTTAAACAGTTGAGGCAATTGTGTCAATTTGTTAATTGATGCTTCAGCAAATAATACAGCACTTTAAGAACAATGATCCCCAAAGACAAATTGGAAGAATTTTGGGCATTTCACCCTCTACAGTGCACAATATAGTCAAAAGTTTCAAGGAATCTGGTCAAATCTCGATGCGTAAAGGGCAAATGAGTAACCTGCGTGTGATCTCTGATCCCTCAGACGTCACTCTCTTAAAAAACATCATTCATCTGTAATGGATATCATGAACATGGGCTTGGGATTACTTTAGTAAACCTTTGTTAGTCAACACCATTCGCCGCTGCATCCACAGATGTTAAGACTTTACTGTGCAAAGGAGAAGCCGTACATCAACACTGTCCAGAAGCACTGCCGACTTCTCTGGTCCCGTCTCATCTTAGATGGAAAGTAGAACAGTGGAACTGTGTTTTTGGTCCGATGAGTCCACATTTTAAAATGTTTTTGAAAAACAAAGCCGTCGTGTTATCTGGGCCAAAGAGGAAAAGAACAATCCAAGCTGTTATCAGCGTCAGGTCCAAAAGCCAATGTGGGCCAGGGGTGTATCAGTGCCCATGGCATGGGTAGCTCGCACATCTGTGAGGGCGCAATTAATGAAGACAGATATGTTCACATTTTGGAGCACCATATATTGCCATCCAGCACCGTCTTTTCCAGGGATGTGCCGGAATTTTCAGCAGCAACTTAAACTTAAAACCACATACTGGCCGAATAAGCAGAGATTGCGGGTGCTATATTGGCCTGCCTGCAGTCCTGACCCGTCTCCAAATGAAGATGTGTGGCAGATTATGAAGCGCACAATACGGCAATGAAGACCCCGTACAATTGTGCTGCTAAAGACCTCCATAATGGATGAATGGGGGAAATTGCACTTTCTAAACTTAACAAACTAGTGTCTTCAGTGCCTAAATGCTTAATAAGTGTTATTAGGGTGATGTTTCACAGTGGTACACACTCGACTGTCCCAAGTTTTTAGGAGAGTGTTGCAATCGTCTGATTTGATATTACTGTACATAAAAAAAAACAATGAAATACACAAGGGAAAACATCATATAATGTTTAGTTGTAGTGCTTTCAATATAGCAAAGGGTGAATATAATTGACAAATCCCTCCTTTTTGTTTTTATCAGCATTTTCCATACTGTCCCAACTTTTCGATATTGGGGTTGTTCAGTTATGCAGATAACTATTTTTCTACTCAAAACAGAGGTACTAATAATTGGACCAAAATACTTTAAAAATAAGCCGCTAAATTATAATTTGACTCTCGATGGATGTACTGTTACATCATCTTCAACAGTAAAGAACTTTAGTGTTATATTTGATATATCTGTCCTTTTGAAAAACTCTTTTGTTGAGTGTTTGGGTATCACAGCTACTGGAGCGTGCGGCGAAACAAAAAGAAAAGGGAAAAAAAGATTCTCCTCTCAGCCGTCCACCGGGGGATGGAGTGGTCTGCTTACCAGCTCCAAGGCAGTGGCTCCTCGTGTCCCTGGGTCACCCGTCTCAGGTGTGGCGTCTGCTTCCTGCGGGGGGCTCGATGCCCAGGCAGGGAAGCAGGGGCAGGCCGCTGTAGGGAGATGCCCTTGGCGACGAGCAGACGGGGTGCAGGATCTTGAGCCTCCATCTGCTGCTTTACCATCGAGAACTGCTGGGCAAAGTCATTGAAGTTATCGGCGAATAGGCCAGCCTGGGAGATGGGGGCGTTCAAGAAGCATGTCTTGTCGGTCTTGCGCATCTCGACCAGGTTCAGCCACAGATGGCGCTCCTGGATCAACAGTGTGGACAACGTCCACCCGAAAGTCCGCGCTGTAACCTTCATTGTCCGGAGGGCAAGGTCGGTCACCGAGTGCAGCTTCTGCATCAATCCTGGCAGAACTACCCTCATGCATTTCTTATAGCGCCTTAGCTTGGTGGACTTGCAGGAGAGCCATGGCATGCAGGGTGGAGGCGGCTTGTCCGGCGGCGCATTAAGCTCTAGCCATCAGGGAAGACGTGAACCTACAGGCCTGGGACATGAGCTTTGGACGTCCGCGCAGGTGCACCACAAGTGCCTTATCCACTGGGGGCATCGCCGAGTAACCTCCAATGAACTCGTCAGCTCCTCGTGCACTTCCAGAAAAAAGGCACTGGGGCGGGGCGTGGCTGTGAGTGGTGCCACGAGCCCAGATACCAATCCTCCAGCCATGAGGGTTCAGGGAAGAGCGGAGGGTTCCACTCTAGCCCGACGCTTGCGGCAGCCCAGGAAAGCATGTCCGTCATTTCAGCGTCTGCCAGTGACTGGGCGACATCACCCGTGGTTTCCACATCAGACAGGACAAGTCCACTCTCCGATGCTGCACTGGAGAGCTCATCACCTTCACGGGCAACGAATAAGAGGTCGAACTCGCCCTGGGATGAGCCGGCGATCTCATCGGAATGCCTAACCGGAGCAAACAAGCTTGCCGGGAAAGGGGAGGTCTGCAGGGATTTAACTGGCGGAGGTGGTCCCATTGTGCTCACCAAATCGCCCCCAGTGCTCGCTGTGCTGGCCTCATACCCGTAGGTAGAAGAACCGAGGCAGGGAGCCGCAGGGGTGGCTTGCTTTTCTTACAAAAGCAAGCGGCGACCGCAACGTTGCCATGGTCATGGCCTCGCAATGAGGACATGACGCATCCATGAAAGATGTCTCAGCGTAGGCGGTGCCCTGGCACGAAAGACCGCGATCATGACTGTCAGAAGGCGAGAGGTATCGACCACAACCAGGAATAACACACAATCAGAAAGGCATCTTTAAATAGACGCGTCTTGAAAAAGATGTTCCGATGTGTGCCACTCTTTTAGAATATACTCTTTTTTTTTAATTTTTTGGGGGAAATGCTCTTTTAGAATATACTCTTAAGATCTGCTGAAGCACCCAGGGGCGATCTCTGCAGTGCACCCGTGCAGGGAGGGGAGAAA